>NW_007578764.1:18666-20794 GCF_000690725.1 Stegastes partitus
CAGACAGACAGGTACCTTCCCTCCAGGACACACCAGCCACAGTAGGGGTCTCTGAGAGACAGACAGGTCTGACAGTCTGTCTGTCTCTCGCAGGACGCAACAGGAACCCTGGACAGCTGAGAGACAGACAGGAGACAGTCTGAGCGTCTGATTGGACAGAATGAAGAACAGAAACCAATCCTGAAGGCCCATCTCTCACCCTGTTGCTGGTCAGAACATAAAGGTGCTTCTGGCTCTCGTCCAATAGGAGGTCTGCGCTGACAGCGCTGCCGTCGTCTACCGTCAGGCTGCCGTACAGGTGACCCGACCAATCAGAGCGCACCAACACCTGCCACACAAGAGCACAGGTGAGTCATAGTTCAGCGCTGCAGGTTTGTGACTGCGGCTCCTCAGAGCCTGATGAGTTCTGATCAGCAACATGCAGGTTTAACTGCAGTAACAAAGAGCTGCCAGCAGGCGGAGCTGCTGCACCTGCAACCGTCTGCAGCAGCAGCAGAGAAACCAGTGGAACATCTGAGGTACTGAGAACAGGTGTTTGCTACTCAGGTAGAACTCTGCAGGTTGCTGTCGAAGATATCTGGGACTTGGTGCTTTCAGATCTCTGGGTTCTTTACCTTTACCCTAACTGCTCTGTGATTGGCCGGCTGTGCACAGGTGAGAAAGGAGGGGGGATTTCTCTCAGTTCTTGGTTTTTAATCTTCAGTCAGATATTCCAGATGAACATGTAGACAAGTTCTCTACAGATCTAAATGAGGGGGGTTTTTAATGTGGGAACAGGAATCTTTTACCAGCATTCTACCGAAGGAACCAGGTTCTATATTTAGAAAAATTTTACCCTTAAACTGTTACTGCTCAGGGTTTGCATGTTCTAAAGGTTCTTTAGTGTTCTAGCAGCAGCTGAACAGGTTCTTGTTCTTCTACATTAAGATGTGGAAAGATGAAGATGAAGGAACATTCATTTGTCTAACGGTTCCTTTCAGTCTTTGTCTCCACTGTAGAACCAACAGCAACAGTTCAGAGACCAGAACAAACAATTCCTGGACGTAACTCCAGCTGTATGAAGGGAACAGAACCATGGAGATTTGTTCTGTTAGAACATCTGGAGAACTTTACGTTGCTGATGTCAGAGAGCAGAAGAAGAGAGATCAGAGGACAGAAAACCCGTCATCCTCTCTGACTATAACCAATCAGTGTTTTGGACATTGTTGAAGTGATTTTGGACAGCCTTCGCCCCGGGAACGTTCCTTTACACGCCTTCAGTTCCTGTAACTTTTGGTTCCACAGCTTCAGAACCGCTGCAGACTCCACATGAAGCAGAAACAGCTGCTTCATTGTTTCAGACACACAAACAGGCAGCAGTTAACGTGTTTTTGTCGTCTGTTCAATGCTAACAACATGCTGTGAAGCTTGTGTGTGCATCTTGTTGCTGATTGGTTATCGGTCCCCCAGGTGCACTCTGGGTAAAGATCCAGCTGGAGCCCCTGAAACATTAACAGAGTGTGTGATTAAATATTAACAGCAGAATCAAAGCGCTGCTGTTTGTGAGTCTGAAGCTCCGAGGCAGGATTAGACCTCATTAACGCTCCGCTGCGGTCCTCACAGAGATACCAACACACGCTGAACATCCCTACCCACAATGCACCTGGGAGGCAACAACCAATCAGCAGCAGTCTGAGCATGCTCCCATGTGACTCACCCCAAACCCACACACACCCCCGAGCTAAACGCCTGTTAGTCGCTCACACACAAAGTCTATCATTGTGTTGTCGTCGAGGGAACAAGCTGCTCATTGTGTGTTCATGTGTTCACTGGGTGTTCATGTGTTCATGTGTTCACGTGTTCATGTGTTCACAATGTGTTCATGTGTTCACGTGTTCACTATGTCGTCATGTGTTCATGTGTTCACTATGTGTTCACGTGTTCACTGGGTGTTTATGTGTTCATGTGTTCATGTGTTCACTATGTCGTCATGTGTTCACTATGTGTTCACGTGTTCATGTGTTCACTATGTGTTCATGTGTTCATGTGTTCACTATGTGTTCATGTGTTCACTATGTGTTTATGTGTTCATGTGTTCACTATGTGTTTATGTGTTCATGTGTTCATGTGTTCATGTGTTCACTATGTG
>NW_007578764.1:21549-26211 GCF_000690725.1 Stegastes partitus
CACACACACACACACACACACACACACACACACACACACAGCAGCTATTTGTGTTAATGTCACTAAACTGCTTCACAAACAGAGTTGTGTCTCTGTCCACTAACTTTTGACAACCAAAACGTGAACCGTGTCATATGAACACAGTTCAGGGCGTCAGAAGTTAGTGGACAGATGCACAGCAGTCTGTTGTCTCTATTCTTTCCTTCCTTCCTTCCTTCCTTCCTTCCTTCTATCCGTCCTCCCCTCGTTTCTTCGCCTCCTCACCTTCGGCAGTCGCAGACATTTCGACGACACGGCGTACTCGATGTAGGCCTCTTCCTTCCCGTCGCTGCCCCTGCCTCCCTCGGTGTAACACACCTCCTGTGCTTTCTGCAGCATGGCATCCAGCTCTGCCATCCCATAGGCGCAGAGCGCAGAGCGACTCGTCGCCACTGGCGTGGATGCCTGCCCCGCTGCCATGACAACAAAGAGGGCAGGCTTACCTGAGTGGTTGCCTAGCCACGCCCCCTGTGCCAGGTTGTAGCCGCCGTGGCAAAGCAGCGGCACCTCCACATATGAGTAGAAGCTGCGGTCGGCGGTGCAGAGCCGCGAGGCGTACGTCCGGTACTCCTTCTTGTGCCACATGTCCCGCCGTGAGAACAGGAAGTATACGTGGTTGCCATGGGCAACAGCCTTCACAAAGTGGTTGTTGTACTCGGAGTAACTTCCTACGACGAGCTTCCCGAGCTCCTCCTCCTGAGAAAATGCCCGGCGAGGCGGCACCACCGGGTACAGGCGCCGCGTCGTGATGGGCGGGATGTCACCGGGACCTTTGCTGGTGTAGCCTCGACCAACAAGCATCAGACGAAGCACGCTGCCGGCCCCGCCCCCTTCCTGCTTGTTCTTCGTGGTGATCACCACGGCGACGGTGGAGACTCTGGGGTCATTGGCAGCGACGTACTGAGTGTCGACAGGATTAGACGTCTGATAGATGAGATGGGAGATGTTGGACAGACTCCTGCAGAGACAGACGGACACAAAGGTTAAATTAATCTAGACATCCAGGGTTTAACTAATCCAGACCAACATTGTGTTATCAGACTAAAATTATCCAGGCGATCCTAAACCTTCGACTTGAATATTCACACACAGAGATGAAACAAAGTCAGTCTTCATATGAGGTTTAAATAATCCAGACCTCAAAAATAAAGAGCCGAAATCAAAGAAACCCTGAACATCCCTACCCACAGTGCACCAGGAAGGCAACAACCAATCAGCAGCAGTCTGAGCATGCTCCCATGTGACTCCCCCCAAACCCACACACACCCCCGAGCTAAACGCCTGTTAGTCGCTCACACACAAAGTCTATCATTGTGTTGTCGTCAAGGGAACAAGCTGCTCAAACTTCTCATCAACAGAATTCTGATAAACACACTTCGCTTTGATTTAATTTAATTTAACTGGTGGTCAACTCACCTCTTGTCGCAGATTCCCTGGTAGAGTGAACCACACACAATTAGGCTGCCTGGCTCCGCCCCCTGCCCCGCCTCCAGCAGCAGCAGCTTGTTGTGGTTGTGCGTGGGCGTGGCTGAGTGACAGTCCTGCGGGATGATTGGCGGGAGACAGTCGGGCGAGTCCAGGTGAGGGCCGGTCCTCACATGTGACATCACCTCCAGGTCGGAGGTCAGCTGGTACAGGTGGTCGACCCCGCCCACATACAGACGCCCCGCCCCCGGGTCCAGCAGCAGGTGAGACAGCGGGGCACCCTTTAGCTCCACCCACTGCACCGAGGCGTCAGCAGGGACGAGGATGAGGAGGATGAGGAGGAGAAACGGGGGGACGGAGGAGGCCAACATGGCAGCTCCTCTTTACCTGTAACAGGTGAGATACATTTTAACACCTGAACATCAGCAGCAGTCTGGAACACAGCCTCCAAACGTCCACAGTGCCTCCTAAGTAACCGAAGTGTAACCTGTGGACATCAACACGGTAACTTTCTGAGGGACATCTTGTTTTAACTGTCCCTGAAGAGCTGAGACTCTGTGGTTCCTGATGGACCAGAACCAGGTTCTGCTCAGAACCTTTTAGCTGTCTAGCTGCTGAAATCTGCAGAAACTGAGGCCTGAGCTTCTCTGTGAAATTTAAAATCCACAGAAGAATGTGTGCTTGACTTGCTGTCCGCCCACAGAGTCAGAGGTGTGTCTGAGCTCCACGTTCTGCCTGCAGGAGGAACCCGCTCAGAACCGTGACCGTCTCAGATTAAAGATCTGAAAGTGAAATATGTAAATACACCTGAGCAGGTGAGGCTGTCGATGCTCTGCTCTCTCTGCTTCTCTCTCTGAAGTTATTAATAAAATATTTTGCTGCTTCACACTTTTCATCTGACGGTCAAACTGTAGTTGCCTGTAGTAACGTCTCCATGGCAACACACCCGTATCTACGGCAACGCTGTGAATCGACTCAAACCTCCAGTGGGTTGTTTGGATTCTATGACAGACTGACGGAGTTTCAAACTGGTGTCAAACTGGTTTTTGCTCTGCAGTCCGTCCACACTGTGAAACACATAAACCTCACGTGGTCCTGCTCTCCAGAGGACGGACCATCACCACCATGAGCTCCTTGCATCACCGCCACTGAGAACATCCAGATCCAATGAGATGCAGCGAGGCTACACCTCACCCTGACCCAAATCGTTTGTCTGTTTTAAAAAGTGTAAGAACCTGTAATCATCTGGCAGCAGATACAGGTCCATCAAAACCCACACCACACGACTCCGGGGCAGTTTGCACCCCACAGCCACAGTCACACTGACGGCGGCACTGTCTGAACATCTGCCTGTCCTACTGTACCGGCCTGGACTCATCTGGTCCTGGTGTGAGTGATGGACATTGTTTTATTGTTGTCGTTTCTTATTCTGTTTTTTCTCTCGTGTCCTGACTGTGCACTTTGTGTATAATGACAATAAAGTATCTTGAATGTTGAATCATGTCCAACACTGGCGTCATGGAGGTGCCACATCCTGGAGATGTTTCTGTAGCGCTGTGGGACGACACCGGCTGATCCGATCTCGTGTTTAACGATGTCCGTGTCTCCAGCCTCTACAGACCCACAAACCGTTTTGTCTCCTTTCCGTGTTTTTGGTCTCATTGTGTGGTTTTGTTTGTTTGTGACGGTTCTGTCTCGTCTTTCTCATGTTGCATCTTGTTCTTCTTGTTTTGTGTCTCATTCTGCTGGTTTGTGTCTCTCTGGGAGGGTCTTGTCTTCGTGTCTTGCAGCAGACGTGAATCAGAGGAACTCTCCTCCTGCTGCTCCTCCTCAGACCGTCACCTGATCAGGCTGTTGGGCGTTTCAGCTCTGTATGAAGGTCAGTGAGACTCAGGTGTGTCTACAGGGAAGTCTCAGGTGTTTCCATCATCACACAGCGTGTTTTCATAGCTGCTGACTCTGAGAATCAAACAGCCTCAGAGTCTCAGCAGCATTCAGCATCAAAGAGACGTTCCTGGGCCTCCTCAGACATCCTTCATCTGATTCAGCCGCAAAACACCAGAGAAAGTGAAACTCTTCTACTCTGAAGTGTCAGAAACATCAGAACCAGAACCTGACAGAAGGTTCCTCTGACCTGGAGAGGGCGCTAAACCTCAGGACTGCATCTGACTTGATGAAGAGGGCTGATGTGGATCCGCTGGTCGGTTCTGTCCAGTTCTGGTCTGTATCAGTTGGTCTTTTCAAGTCTGGATTCCTGTTCTGTTCTGTTCTGGTCTGGACTCTTGTTCTGCTGCTGCAGTTGGTTTGCTTCTGTCTTGATCAGGAGGTTCCAGATTGGGTTCGTTGTTTTGTTTGGATCCAGGTCACTGTTCTGTCCAGCCTGGGTCCGGTCCAGCTCTGAGCTCTCCGTTCTGTCCGGACCCGGTCTGTCTTCGTGTCTTTGAGGACACAAATTTTCCGCTCCAGTAAAATGAATCAGAGGCATATTTTGCTGCGATACAGAACTCCATTCATCTCTGCTGGTCAGCTGCTGCCTCCCTCCTGCTGCGACTGAAACTCTGTTTAACTTCCCCCAGTGCATGATGGGAAACACCCGGAGAGGCCTCAGGACACAAACACACTGCCGAGCACACAGCACACACATACTCCCACATTTCCATGGTAATGCTGCACATCCTCACACAGCCGGTCTGTATGCTAATAACTGGTTCATCTATAATTCATGCAGCTCAGAGTCGCAGGCTGTCAGAAAGTAAAATGAGAGGTAAAGTTGGAAGAAAGAAGCAGAGCGAGGTTATAAGAAGGACAGAAGAAGGAGAAGGAGGTGCAGCAGAGCTGGAGGCGACGGAGCGTTAAAGTCAAAACCAGGAAAAAGACTCAGAGAGAAAATAAATTCATGTTTGATCTTCAGAATTCAGATCAGCTGCAGTCTGACGGTTCTACAGAGGCCCGGAGAGATCGACACTCTGGAGCTTAAGAAAACACAGACAGAACACCGAGAGAACATCCACAGAGCTGCACACAGAACACAAAGACTCAGACAAGCACCAGGAAACCTCTGGATTCTACCAGAACCCCTAAAGAACCCGTCCTGCAGGAGGAACCCCAGAACCTGGAACCCAACGACTTTGATGCAACGTTACCTCAGATTCACTAGAACATCCATCCATCCATTATCTACACACCGCTTAATCCTCA
>NW_007578764.1:30208-34559 GCF_000690725.1 Stegastes partitus
ACATAGTTTCTTGTTTCCTGCTGTTTCCTGAATAAATACACACTATCGGACACACCTACAGACTGAAGACACACCGACATAGTTTCTTGTTTCCTGCTGTTTCCTGAATAAATACACACTATCTGATGACATTTACAGCAGCACGGGGAACAGGTGTTGTACAGAGAGTACAGGTGGTGCAGGTACAGTACTCCCTGTTAGACGTACTCAGTACTACACAGACGCAGTATTTCTACTCTTCTCTGTTTGTTTGTTTCCTTTTCTCTGTCTTTGTTTCTCTTTTCCTGATTTTCCTTCTTTGTCTTTTCCTGCTTCAGGATTATTTTGTCTGTTTGGCTTTGTTATTATTCACACACACACACACACACACACACACACACACACACTGAAACACTCCCCTGGTGAGCTCATGAATATTTTTCGCTGTTCGGAGAAACGAGGACGGTTTGATATCAGTGAAGCTGTATGACAACTGACACACACACACACACACACACACACACACACACACACACACACACACACCTTAAATCCCAGTGGAGTGTCTGTGTGTGTCTGTGTGTTATGAATGTTGTCATCTGTTGTCACAAAGTAAAAAGCGTAATTTCCCCAAAAGATTCCAGCGTGAGTCACAGCCTGACTGTACACACCTTCATCGTCTCCGTCGTCTTCATCACCGCCGTCCCCGCAGGGAGTCAATTTGTTGCCGTGGTGATGCAGCTGCAGGGAAACAACGCGCTGTTTGAACACAAACTCCCGTCCTGCGTTATCGGCGTGGTTACCATGGAGATGTAGAGGGCGTGGCCACGGTGTGGTTTGGACTGTTGATGGGTTCTGGACTGTGGAGGCCCGTTCACACCTGAGGGACTCACCTGAGATTCAGCAGGACCTTCTGAGCTGCAGGTGACCCGAACGCTCGAATGCTCAAATGTGTAATTGGTTGAACACGAGAGGATCTTCTGATGTCCAGCAGCTTCTTCTGCTCTCTAACACCATCATCGACATGAAGGTCTCCAGATGTTCCAACAGAACAAACCTCCAGTGTTCTGGTTCCTTCATGGAACTGAGTGATGTACTGGAACTCTTGGTTCTGGTCTCTGCATTAATGTTTGGACCGACAGTGGAACCGGGATGACCAGGGGCTGATCCTGCTGATGTTCACCAGAGTTCCTGCAGCAGAAAACTCCTCATTGACCGACTGTGAGGGAACCACAGGCCCGTTGACGTCACATGTACATGAAGCCAAACAAAATGCTTCAGTTTCAGTTCTTCTTCTTGAAGGCTTCGGCCCACAGAAACCATCAGACGCTTCAAATGTTGACTCGTATTTTCTTATAGAAGCTCCACAAAGCGCCTTTATTTTCAGCTGCATTTTCAAAGCGTCTGATGTTTTCCTGCTTCATCATTCTGGCCTCCATTCTTCCAAACATTGTTTAACATCTGCTGCCTTTATGTCTTCCAGTGAGAACTGTGTCTGTTTTCGACCTCCAGAACAATCATGTTTCCAAACAGTAGAACTGCTGCTGGATCACATTCAGGCTTCCTCAGGACACAAAACCATCCGACCACTGAGGAGGTGGAAGAGGAGGAGCTGCCTGGACACCATCTAACGTTGGAAACACTCGGAAGGATTCAGAAAACCCTGAATAGCAACGTACCAAACAACGAAGAAGAGCGTTTATAAAGCTGCAGAAGATGACTAGTTATCTGTATACGCTGTTACAGCCAGAAGGGGGCGATAAAAGCGCCACATTGCAGGTTTATGAACCAGATGCACCAGAACCAACCTGTATCCGAGTGGTTCTGGTTCTGGTTGAGTCCCGGCTGCTCTCTCTCTTGTCTCTGCACTGTTGCTGGGAAATAAACGAATAAAAAGCCGAACAAATCTGTTGAAACTACTTGAAATAACAAGAGTTAGAAAAGGTGGGAGCCTGGTCTGAAGCGACGGCGCCTCGGCGAGCGGAGCTGCAGGACTTTAGTTTGTCCTCAGCAGATTTCTTTGCCTCCGTCTGAACCGTTTCCTGTTTGATTCTGGGCTGAATGCAGTTAATTCCTCCTTTCTGCTCAGACAGAAGAATGGTCCGTCGGGCTTTAAACAGCGACTGTGTACTGTCACATAATCATCAGCTAATGCCGGTTTGTTTTATTGATGACGAGGCTGCAGAGCCGCTATTCCTGCCTCTTTGGCGTTAATCTGGATTAAATCCTGTTTGCTTTGATGGCACATGTAAACACTGGCAGAGCTGAAGGTTTGACAGCAGGATCAGATCAGAATACGAAGAATTAAAGATTCTCCCAAGTTTAATCCTGGACAGAGGATCAAAATGATAAGTGAATAACAGCAGAGTCTGGGTTCTCCTGCAGGGGAACGACAACTTCAGCATCTAAAAATATCCAGAACTCTGAGGAATCAAAGGAGTCCTGAGGTTTGTGCCAGACAGATGCAGTTTATATTCTACATTTCTCTACACTTTTCTGTTGCGGTCACACTTTTCTCTGTAGCTCCCATGTCTTTGAGCTCAGTGTGTCTGATGGAACTTCTCAGAACCAGAACCTGTGATAAACTGTGAGGTCTGGGCTCCAGGTTCCATCAGGTTTTCATAGTGTTTGCAAAAGCTTTACTAGATGTCACTGAAATCACCAGTACATCAAAAACCTGCATGTTCAGACATGAAAACATCACAAACACTCAAGTATCAAACTCCTGGATATCAAGACGAATAAACATCAGAAATGCGCTACACAAATAAAATGAATTGTTATTATTATAAATGTGGTGACGAAGACAAGAAAACATTAAAGAATGCGATTAAAAAGCCTGAATATCAGGACCTGTGAGTGTGACACGCCTGCATGTCAAGACAGAGAAGCAGCAGAACGTGGACATGGACCACAGCCCCGAGCCGTAAAGGAACAAGGACAGCAAACGCTTGATTTAGGCTTTTGGAGACACAACGGAGGGACATGAATCCCGTGTTCTTGTTATTGTTGCACTGCTATCATTCAGCCGGTGACTCCCTCCACAGCGTGTGAGCAGCAACAATATGCTGTGGCCTTGGAGGACATCTGTGCTGTGAATGTTGTCGTACTGATCTCACACAAACCGCCTCGAACCGCAGGACGGTCGCTGTAAACACCTTTCACCTGCAGCCGACAGGTGACACTGAGCGATCACCTGCTGCACCTGCAGGACCATCAGCAGACTGACGCCGAGGACGGAGTGAACGTCTGCAGCGAGGTCCGGCCTCATGCAGCCCAACGCTCACTTCAGTCACAACCAGCACAACTTTACTGGGATTTTGTTGTTCGATGAAAATATAGAAGAAAAAAGAAAAACAACTCAAAAACCTGGAAGTGAAGACACCAAGACCTCCACATCCTGGACATGAACCCATCAACACATCAACACCTGAATATTAATGCACATAAAATGAAAAACCCAGGAACCACCAGAACATCAAAAGCCTGGATGATAAAGCACTGAACCCCAATCATCTCAAACCTCAACGTTAATGCACTAGAACACCACAAACCGGAATATTTATGCAGTTAAACTTTAAGATCCCAGAACGTCTAGAACCTGGATTTCTATGCACCCACACATCAAGATCCAAGACAGTAAAGCAAGAAAGACCTGGATATTAATGTAGTAAAAGGCTAAAAACTGTGTGAAATCTGGAAATGAACGCATGTAAACGTGAGGAACCTGAATACGAGTGTTTCTGCCGGAGTTCAGTCCTCTGCAGCAGCAGCAGCCTGTTCTGAGCCAAACCTCCACAAACTGAATACTGATCACTGCAAACATGAAATATTAATAACTACAAGACTTTGATACTCAAACTATAACACACACACACACACACACACACACACACACACACACACACACACAGATGAGTGTGTTTGAGATGTGCAGGGAGGTGATGGGCGTTAATGATATTGATGCTAATTCCATCACTGCGACTGTGTGTGTGTGTGTGTGTGTGTGTGTGTGTGAGTGTGAATACATTAGCGCTGCTGCCTCCTCTCCAATTATCAGAGTGTGTAAGTGGTTGTGATCAGCAGCAGATCACATGACGGGGTTTACCTTCAGCAGCTGTTAACACACCTCAGCAGCACGGCGGCGCACACACCAGCACCACACAAAGTAAACAAAGGCCCGCCGCGCTCACCCTCCCCCACAGGGACCCCTGACCCCAGGCTGGACCCTCCAGGCCTGATCCTAGCCGAGGACCAGGTGTTGGTCTCCAGACAAGAAGGCTGCAAAACCGCAAATTACAATGTTTTCAATCCAGCTGGAAATCTGAGACTCAAAACAGAAGAATGAAGCAAAATCACTTCATTCTGCACG
>NW_007578764.1:36209-37414 GCF_000690725.1 Stegastes partitus
ACAAAACAAAACAACCAATAGAAATACTAACAAAAGTGAACCACGAAATGACCACAAAGAGACGAAAGAAAACCTTAAAAAAACTAAATTAATATTGAAAACAAGAGAAACGAGACATGAAGCAGAGTCTGTCGCAGCTACAAACACAGAAGCCGTCAAACACCTGCAGTGTGTGGACACGACTGACCCAGACCCAGCAGAATAAGGTGATTCTGATTAAACATCACATTTTAAGGTCAGATGTGGTTCTTTTTTTGGAACCACATGATTCAAGGAGCAGCTGAACGTTAAAATCTAATGATCCTTCTTCTGTTTTCACGCTTCTGGCTGACACATTGAGTCATGCTGGTGGTTTTTACAGTCTGACAGGCTGCTGGAGTTGGAGCTCAGTGATGCAGCGTTCGATAGTCTGGTGCTGATAACGTGATGAAAGTGACTCCAGGTGTTTGTCTGAACTCTCACCTGATCTGCAGCATCTCTTACACATGACATCTATTCAGAAGTGCTGCAGTAATAATAACTCCGGAGCTGCGGCGGCGCTCAGACCCTCCATTAAATCACATGTTGGTGCTGATGCAGTTGTCATGACAACAAACACAAAGACGAGTCAAAGACTACAGCTGGACGGAGAGACGTGAAAACGGGACGTCGACCTGCGAGCGTCGCCGCTGACACCGATAATCCCGTCTGAGCGTGAAGGTGAACAAGCTTCATGTTTGTCAGGGTGGAGACGGTGCAGCAGAGGGGGGCTGCAGCTCTTCCAACAGCCGCCCGCCGCCCCTCCCTCTGCTGCTAAACGCCGTGAAGCTGCTCCATTATGTGTTTATGAGAGCTGAATTTTACAAGATTAGAACAAGGCTTTGAAGAGCAGCGGAGGAGGGGGTGAAGTTTAATCAACACTCTGAGACGGAGGGAGGAGATCCTTTATTTAACAGCCTGCTTCATTCACTGCACAACAACAAGAAACAGAAACTCCATCAGCTCCACCCGAACACAGACCACCACCAGTATAAACCTCTGAGTTACAACACGATGCCGCTGGAACCACGATTACTTCATCTGCTCTCACTGAAACACTCCAGCCAACAAAGATCAACACATCCAGGAGAGTTTAACATCTCATAGCTGCCAGTTTACTGAGTTTTCTGTTCCTTTGCTTTACAACAGCAGCAGCCCTGTGTAATATCACTGATGAAGCTAAACTG
>NW_007578764.1:38219-39527 GCF_000690725.1 Stegastes partitus
CAGCATCATGATGTGGGGCTGCATGAGGGCAGAAGGTGTTGATGACGTTTCTAGAAGCTCCATGAATGTCTGAGGATGAACCAGGATACTGGCTGACCAGATGAAGAAGAGGAACATTCCAGCAGGAGAACATCCAGAGAACATCATCAAGAGCTTCTACAGCAGAAACCTGGATATTAATGCACCAAAGTATTAAAGTTTTAGGGCTGCACCCGAATATCTGGTCGTTGTGGTGGTATCCCCCCCCCTTGGTCCAGGCGACTGGTCCTTCAGTGAACATGGAGCATCCATCAGATCTGTTGAAACATTTCTGTTTCTGAACGTTCTTCTGTTGGAGCTGCAGCCCCATTCACCTGAGCTCTGGTCACGGCAGGTGTTCAGGTGGAGCTGATGTTCAGTGTGACGGCGCAGCAGCAAAAATGAAAGTGAACGTGAACAAAGAGGCTCAGAGCTGGTTTTCCTGTGAAACGTCGCTACAGAAGTCTGCAGGTATCAGAGGTGACACATTTCAACATTTTCTGCTGCCGCTGCAGCTTCACACCTTCAAAGTTTCTCCCTCAGACCGACTGTAGTGTCCTGATTGTTCAGCTTCTGTCTGATCTGATGCGACAGACTTTGTTCTGCTGTAAACGCTCTGCATCAGCTCCTGGAACAGACACATTCAGAAAAACTGAACTTCCCTGAAAACATCTGCAAACAACATGCAGATCAGTTCTCCAGTTCAAAACCCCAACGCACAAGAACGTCAGGAGCCTGAACGCTGCTGCACCACAACAGAAAACCTGGATGTTAAAGCAGTGACGGGTCAAACAGCTGGATGTCAACACGTCCACCGTCACTGATCTGCTGCAGCTTTTCATTCAGACGTCCGCTGTGGAGCTGCTGGTCCTCACCGTCTACAGCAGGTTCCTCTCCTCTACGGTTCTGTCACAGCTTCGATTCCACACTGAGCTGTCGTCCAAGTGTTGTGTTGGAGGAACATTTGTCCTCCGGGCCTCGTTATCTTCACCACAATGACGCCATGAACCACATGTGTTGCATTTTCAGCTATTCAGTGTTTCAGTGTGAAGAATTCACCAAAACTACACTAAGAGCCACAAACTCTTTATCCAGCATCAACAAACTGTTTGATCAAACCAGATCCAGTAGAACCAGAACCTTCCTCCTCCTGGTTCTGATCCTGTAGGACTGTAGAACCAGAACCTTCATCCTCCTGGTTCTGATCCAGTAGAACCAGAACCTTCCTCCTCCTGGTTCTGATCCAGTAGAACCAGAACCTTCCTCCTCCTGGTTCTGATCCTGTAGAAC
>NW_007578764.1:39863-43750 GCF_000690725.1 Stegastes partitus
TTCTGGTGAAACCTCCTGATTTCAGATCTGGAGATCTCGTCACACGTTTGAGGTTCAGCTGAAAGCTGAGACACTAGATTTTTGTCAGTTTGAGGCTGATCAGTGATTCAACAGAACAGAACAGAACCTGCTGTAAACATGTAAATAACTTTTGTTATGTTTGGTAAAAGCAAATAAAGAAATTCACTTTTGTGTTTCTGAACATCTTCCACCAAAGAGTCCAAAATCTGGACGTTAACGCATCAAATAGTAAAAAGCCTGAATAATGAACCGAGCCTACAGTGCAGAACAGCGAGGCAGGAGGCAGAACCGGGTCTGAGCTCAGAGTCAAAGCACATTTTCCTGCACTGGACTCAGACACTGGAGGCAGTATTTAAAGTGTCGTCCTGCAGTACTGAGCGCTGACAGCAGCAGGACTCTGGACACTTTGGTCCGTCTGTCCGGACCACAATGGACTCACACACAACTGGACTCTCCAGGTTGAGGAACCTGTTCAGAACCAGCAGCAGGTCCATGGGCTCAGCGCTCAGCAAACTGCAGCAGAAGAAAGAAGCACAAAGATGCTGAAGCGAGACACGTCTAAGGACTGAAGTTGATCAGAGGCTGAACGAACCAGATCCACGTTCAGCTGAAGCAAACTTGAGCCTCGTGCTGCGCTAATTAAACCACGGATCAATTAGCAGCCGGCAGCTGTCAATCAGAGCTCCTCAGAGAGCGAGCCGCATCACAAGCAGAGAGAGAGACTTACTTCATTCAGAGAGCAGCCGTCGTCCTTTCATTCCTCCCAAACAGACGAAGCTGAAAGACGCTGAACGCCGGGCGAGCGAGAGAGAGAGAGAGGGAGGGAGGGAGAGAGAGAGAGAGGGAGAGAGAGAGAGGAGGGAGGAGGGAGGAGGAGGGCGAGCGAGCAGCTGTAATCTATTATTGTGGAGCACATTGTTCTGAGACGAGGGCGAGAGACACCCACTAACAGCAGGGAGAGAGAGAGGGAAGCCCAGTGGGAATGGAGGGGGCGGGGCTTACAGGCCACTGCTGTGGGCGGGGCCAGGGGCGGGGCCACACTCATTAATAATTAATGAGCCGTTTGAGGCGTGAAGAGAGAGAGAGAGGGAGCGGCCGAGCGAGGCAGTAAATCAGCGTGGAGCCGCCACACCCCTCTAACCAGCAGAACCCGTCTGGACCCGGAACACCGTCAACACCAATACCAGACAGAGTCCACTAGAACTGGTTCTGTAAAGTCCTGCTGCACATTCCAGCTTCATCCAAAAGGGTGTTTATCCTGACCAATCACAGGACTCCTCATCAACAGGAGACTCACCTGCTCCAGGTGAGGGAACAAGTCAACGTGTTATGTTAGGACTAGAGCAGAACCAGCACCGGCCCAGACTGTCAGGGTTAGGGTTCGCCTGGTCGACGCCTCAGGAACACGAAGGAGGAGCTTCTGTCCTCAAGTAGTCAGAACCATGAACTTTGGCCTGAGCCCAAGTTCTAATAGAATCTCACCTGTACCACAGAACACTGGACTGATGTTAACACACACACACACACACACACACACACACACACACACACACACACAGCTCACTGTTTACAGCATCGTGACCTGTTTCCTTTCTCATTGCGGAGCTGCCTTCAGAGCCGGCGCTCCACTGAACAGTCCAATGTCTTGAATCTTTATGGACGTCTGAGGTTCTGTCAGAGGTTCTACAGGGATGGTTCCTGTGGCCAGAACAAAGGTTCTGCAGGAGAATATGGTGGGTGACATCCTCCACTGGATCTCAGCGTTCGCGTGTTTTGAACTCAGACAGTGAAACGGACCTCAGGTCACCTTATAGATCTGTTCCTCCCTGACAGTCTGGGAGTCAGAACCTCCCTCCCGGATCAGTTGGACCTGCAGGATTAAAGGAACCTCTGCTGTTTCTGTCCATGTTTCTGAATATGATGAGATCTGAGAGTCGTAATTAGAGATCAGCCTCCAGATTTCTTGTCTTTGGGGAGCAGCGTTCTCCTCCACAGCTCCTCCGGTTCCGGTTCCTCTGAGGACGGCGCGCAGCCGACGGCTCGCTTTGATTCTCCTCCATCAGCTGCTGCTGTGGGCGGCTGATAATCCCACAGAGAGCCCAGTGCATGATGGGAAACAGCTGCTAGACCTGCGACTCTCAGGCTGCAGATCGGACAGGTGCAGCTGCTCTTCACCCACCGGTTCTGGTTCTGGTTCTGTTTGTCCCATCCAGCCGCAGAGCCGCCACATCTGATACACAGTGGAGCGATACTGATCAATACTGATCAATACTGATCAATACTGATCAGCTGTCAGTTTGTGACAGCAGCAGAGAAGTTCGGCTGTCTGTCGCCTGATTGGTTCACAGCTGACAGGTCACAGCAGGTGAGAATCGTAAAGTGTTCAGGTCGTCATGGCAACCACACGCTGTTTCATGTGATGTGAAGACAGCGTGAAGAGTGTGTGTTATCAGCTCCATCTTATCTGTGACACACACACTGTGTGTGTGTGTCACAGATACACACACTGTGTGTGTGTGTGTGTGACGACACACTCATGCATTCATTCATGTGTGTGTGTTGGAGCTCAGCTGGGAGTGTTTGTCCACCTCTCATCAGGAGCTCATGTAATATTAATCACACACACACCGAGGGTCACATGCACTGCTGCACACACACACACACACACACACACCATCAATCAAACACACAAAGAGCAGCACACAGCCTGCGGTCCGACCGTGTGTCTCTACTCAGGCTGACGCTGAGGTTACTGGTTCTGTTGAGACCCGGTGCATGTTCCGGGTCGGAGTCCAGGGAACAGATTGTGTGGCAGCAGGTGCATGATGGGATTTTTTTATTTCCGCATTAAGTCTGAGACAAACACTCGTTTAGAATCTGTCTCTCCAGGATTTACAGCCAACCAGACAAAGGAGACTGAAGTCATCAGCCAATCACAGGCTGCGTTCTTTATGAAGTGATCCTTAATGACCGTGTCCTCGCTGAGCCGTCACTTAATTCACAACCGTGTCCAGCAACCGCTCTGTTCAACCACAACAACAACAGAACCACAGCTTCTTCTTCGTTGGTCTTTAAACATAGAACAAGCTGCAGGAGTTAACGTGTCAGAACCGGCAGGCCGGTCCACAGAGCGGTCCGTAGAACAGCTTTAGATCCAGTCTAACATGTCTGACGTCTGAGTGTGGACTCAGTGGAACCTCTCGGTTCATGTGCTAGCTGCTGATGTTCATCACACGTCCTCCTCCGAGGTTCTGCTGCGTCCACACGTCATGTTTAGAGCGTCAACACACGTAAAGTCAGCGTGTTGGTGGTTCTGTTTGGGCCTCTGAGGTTCTGCTGTTCGCTGCTGCAGAGCATTTCTGTGACACAACCCAGAGCCAGACTACAAAACATTTATATTAGATTTAGTTATACTGTAAAAATAAATCAGCAATGTTGCTCATTTGACTTTTTTCTATTTTGAATTATACAAAGATACCAACAAACGTACACAAAGTGAATTCACATTTATGTTCTACAATAACTCTAAATTAGATTAGATTAGATATAACTTTATTGATCCCTTTGGTACCTCAGGGAAACTGACTAAACTCTAAACCTTTAGTCATCGTTTGTCCTTCAGCGTTTCCTTCTCATTCAGTAGATGATAAGTCACGCACACTGCTGTCAATATAAAACCACATGAAGTGTGAGATGGTTAACAGAAAGAGGCAGACTGTTAAAAACCTGGAGTCTGCTGTGGCCACCAGAACATCCACAACAAAACATGTAGGCTCATGCTGTTGTGTTTCAGACCTTCATCTGCTCCACATTCAGGGTGTGTTCAGGTACATGAAGCCTGAGCAGAAACAAAAGATGAAGGACGA
>NW_007578764.1:44169-45592 GCF_000690725.1 Stegastes partitus
GGGAGGGGGAGGGGGGTGAAAGGTGAGGCAGTAATTGGGAGGAAACGAGATGCGGGCGGAGAATCGCTTTCAATCAAACTTTATTCATGTTGACGAACGTGTGAGAACAGGAACCTGCAGAGACCGGATCAGCTGGTCCACAAACAGACAGACATCACGTCAACGTGGACGCTTCCTGTCTGCTGACCAATCACGTCACTGATCATCCCACAGACAGACAACGGTTGCTGTGTTGCTCAACTCTGATCATGCAGATTCTTTAGAACAACCAATCAGGTCACTGCACCTCCACCAAACACCAGCAACTCCTACAGGCAACTGTGACCAGCAACTGAGACAGCAACAGAGCAACCAGCAAACTTAGACTGAGCTCTGACCAGTAGTTGTGACAGAGACGATCAACCAGCAACTCTAACATCAGGCAAACCGTCCAGCAACTTCTTTGGGCAACTTTGACCAGAAACTGTGACACAAAAAGAGCAACTAGCAACACCAAAAGCAAAGTATAATATAACAGCAACTCCGCTGGGCAACGTTGCCCGTCCCGTTAATGTCGGTGATGCTGTCAAGGAGCGATGACATCATTGGTTGCTATGTGGCAGCTGTGTGTGAGGTCACTGGTTGCTACGGTAACCAGCTGGACGCCCTGACTCAGCAGAGATTAGAGTTGCACCAACCTGTTGAGGCAACCTGCTGCTGTGATGAGGAGAAACAACCTTCTTCATCAGGAGGATGTTTCCTGGAGGAACACAGATGTATTGATCACTTATTGGTTTCATGTACAATCACAGATACATCGACTGGACCGGACCGAACTGGACCGGGCTGAACTGGACTGGACAGAGCTGGACCGCACTGGACAGAACTGGACTGGACTGAACTGGACCAGACCCACCGATCACTGGTTACTGCTGACATCACTGCTGACATCACTGCTGACATCACTGCTGACATCACCACTCATTTGATTGACAGCTGTGTGTTCTGAACCACCAGGAGGAAGCGAGAAAACCTGACCAACATTCAGGAATAAAACGCTGATCTGAGTCCTGAGCTGCTCCCTCTGCAATCAACCCTTGACAGTCACAGTAACCGTGGAAACAGGCGTGTTCTCGCACTCTGGGCGGATCTGGTCCTTGATTGGCTCCTCATCCGCCATCTGCCTTCAAGGCCAGCTGTGAGGTCAAGCAATGAATCACTTCCTGGTTCCTGCCGGAGCACATAATGAGTTAATGAGCTGCAGGAGGCGGCAGATAATCCATCACGGAGGAAACCGATCAATGATCAATAGACTGAGCTGCTCACACTCATCTGTCCTCGTCAATACAGCAGCTCAGAGGCGACGTTGCAGCCTGCAGAGACCCAGCAGCAGGTCCAGAGTGGACCGCTGCTCCAACAGCGCACTGATGTTTACATTACATTA
>NW_007578764.1:46617-49165 GCF_000690725.1 Stegastes partitus
TGTGTGTGTCTCCATGGATCAGTTTTCAGGTGTAACATCTGATGAAGCTGATTTGTCTCATCACAGACCGCTGACTCTGGTTCTGGTTCTGGGTCCGATGTCGGAGCTTCTGTCTTGTTTCAGGTCATTATTTTATTATTTTTCTGGATCAAGCAGCTGTTTGGTTCTAAAACGTCACAAACTGTGGATCAGCGTTCCTCAAACGTCTAGTTTAGTCCAAAGATGTTCAGCTTCCTGCCGGAGGACAGCAGGAGGAGTGTTTGTGGTCGTTGTTCCTCGTCATGTTCTCTCTTCTCCTTCTCCTCGGTGGGAGCGGTGAGTCCTGCCTGTCTTTTGGATCCACCTTGTATGTTCAGCAGCTCCTGCAGACGAACGTTCAAGTGTTTCCTCAGGTCGAACCGTGGCCGGATCAGCTGTGATGGTTCTCAGAGGGCCCAGAGAGCAGCAGACCCTGGTTCCTCTGCAGATCCTCCTCACGTCTGCAGTGACAGCCAGAGGAAGCGTGGTCAGGAGGTCAGGAGGTCAGGAGGTCTCACTCAGTCACACAGAGCCTCCATTCACTCCCTCATCCGCTCATCCTGCAGATAAACATGAGCTCTGTCAGGGGAACATTCAGCTCAGTGTTCAGCAGCAGGAAGAAGGTCAGGGACAGAAACAGCACCACTCCTCCAGAACTCGTTTCTGGAAAAGTCTCACTGGGTCGGACCGAGTAGCGCTCAACCTCCAACACGGTCAGAACCGAACTCTGAGTTGTGTGAAGAGATCTGAAGGATTTTCATCAGAGAGGTTCTGTGTTAAACGACAGAACACTTTGATCTACGATGTGACGTCTGAGGCAGTAAAACGAAGCGTCCACGGCAACAAAGCTTCACTGTGACGACAGCAGCAGATTACTGGTACTCACCAAGGAGGATGTAATCAGAGTATTTTTACTCAATGTTTTCTTGCAAAGCTGAAGTTTGTTTCTTCCAGGTCCTGTTTGTTCTCTCAGAGTTTATTAAATAGAATCACTAAAGTGTATCAGATGACATGTTCTCCAAACAGACTCAACAGAACCTAACCGGGCTCTAGTACAGAACCCTGTGGTGCTCCACTCAGACAACTTACAAGGCGCTAACTGGTTCTTCGGAACATTCTCTGGTTCTTCAAAGCTCCATCGCCAACTTAAGAACCTATTGGCTCTTCACCTATTTGTGTGGTTCCCTAAAGGTTCTTCATGAAGCTGCAGCTAAACATCATTTTATTCTGGATAAACTATTTGGTTGATAAAAGATCAGAAACCAGAGAAAAGTTTATCAAATCCCAAACTGGCATCTTAGAACATGTTCTTCTGTCTGACCAGCAGGTCACAACCCAGAATGTTCAACGTGTTCTAAATCCTTAGGAGCACCATTTAGGTGCATTAGGGAACCATTTTTGGTTCATTTAAGAACCTCTTGCTGAAAGATTCTTTGTCCAACTAAAGAACTTCCTCTATGACATTACTGCAAAGAACCATTATTGGGTCCCGTTAGCAACCAAATGGACCCAGTGTAGAACCTTGTGGTTCTCTGCAGGAACACTGAAGCTTTCTAACAACAACATGTTTGAAGTGTCTCAGAGGATAGACTTCTCGAAGTCTAAAGAACAAATGATCGGTTCTCTGGAACCTGAGTGGAACCTGTCAGGAGCTGAGAGAACAGGAACGTCCTCAGGAGAACCTTTGTCTGTGAATCCAAGGGTTAGTTTTACTTTCCAGTAGTTTCCTCATGAAGATAGAGCACAAGCTAGAACCTGCAGCTGTTCATCTGATGGGTTCAGTCGATCATTGTCAGGGACCAACAGAACCACACGGTTCTCAATCACCTGACTGTACAGAGAACCCAGATCAGTTTATAAGACGTTTCTCTGCACTGATTCTTGTTCCTGTTTCATCTCGTCAGTTCTCCGTCTTCTGTTCCTCAAAACAAACCGGACTAATGCTGGTCTTCAGACCCGGTCTGGTCGCTGCGGTACTGTTTTCCAGCTGTTTGCAGTTGGACGTGTGAGTGTGAATCCGGATCGGTGCTGAGATGAGAGTAAACCTGCAGCATGAACGCAGGCTGATGATGAAACTCTCAGAAATACTGACAAAGACTCATCTGCAAATATTTTAATAACTAACAGCTCTGATGTCTTTAATGTGTGACATCAGGCTGCAGGCGGCAGCTGAACGAACCCAGTCACGTCCTCACCGGCTGCATCGGGACACGTTGACGATTAACTCGTGATGATCCTGAACGCATCACTGAACTCACACTGTGTTCAGGACAGACTCTCCTGAGGCTGAACCGCAGACAGCAGCCACCACTGAGGAAAAAACCTGAAAATAGTGATTAAACACTTGTTCATTTTACACATTTCAGCCTCAATTTTTGGATTTTTCAAAAATAAAATAACAGGAAATATCTGTAGAGGATCACTTGAATGATCTGAAACATAATTAGATTTTACAGTCACAGCCTTCCTGATCTCTGACAACACGTTCTGTGTAAATATATAATTTACAGTTTGATTCTGTTACAATGCA
>NW_007578764.1:52338-69316 GCF_000690725.1 Stegastes partitus
TGTTACTGTGTGTGTGTTACTGTGTGTGTGTGTTACTGTGTGTGTGTTACTGTGTGTGTGTGTGTGTTACTGTGTGTGTGTGTTACTGTGTGTGTGTTACTGTGTGTGTGTTACTGTGTGTGTGTTACTGTGTGTTACTGTGTGTGTGTTACTGTGTGTTACTGTGTGTTACTGTGTGTGTGTGTTACTAAGTTGGGGGTGTAACAGATGCCAGTGAATGAAGACAGCTGCCCTCCTAGATACCAATTACAGACACACACACACGCTGTGTAGTCAGTGTGTTGCCATGACACCACGTTGTGTGTAATCTGAACTCTGACAGTCATTTCAAGGAACCAAGCCACAGAACCAAACAGGTTCTGGTTCCTTTTTATCATAAAGAGAACTCAGAGATGTCTTCTGTCAGCAGGACTCAGATGTGGAACCTGGTCAGCTGTTTTACAGAACTTAGTTCTGGCTCTGAAGTCAATAAATGTGAACAGAACCTGCACTCTGAGCTCAGAACCGACAGACTGGACCTGCAGCTCTGTCTGTTGTTTCTGTTAATACTTGATGACTGATTGCCAGGTTCTGTATGGATAAGCTTCCTCAGTGCGTTCTGTTTAGATAAAGGTTCTGTCGGTTCATTGCCACTGTTCGCCTCCAGCCTGTCAATAAAGTTCATTTAAATTCATGAGCTTTTGTTCACCAGCAGCTTTTCCAATAAAGACACAGTTTCAATGAGATCCTCTTTTTAACAAGGTTCCCTGCAGGGTTCCGCTGCCGCCGGGTCAGAACCACTGCAGAACCTCACCAATCAGAGACTCCATCACTGGGACACGCCCAACTGCCACCCCAGTGACACGTTCCACCAGAACCCTTCCAGAACCATCAGGTGATATTTACACAGTGAGGAATGTTCCTCGGTTCTGTGTCACGTTCCACCAGACATCAGGTTCCACATCAGCTTTAAATTAGACATTGTTTAGTGAACCCAAACCCTGATGGCCGGTTCTAAAGGGTCGAGAGGTTCTAAAGGTTCTAAAGGTTCTAGAGGTTCTAAAGGTTCTAGAGGTTCTAGAGGTTCTAGAGGTTCTAGAGGCACGTGTTCTTTAAAAGAAATCACGAAAACATGATGCTTCAGCAGCTCAGAGGAAACTTCGTCTGAAACCAACGAACANTGGTTCTGCCATCAGGTACTAACTCCTGTGCATCATGTGTGGAACATCTAACAGCTGTGGTTCTGGCAGCACAATGCCATAGCTGCTGATGGAAGAACTTAGAACCAAGAAAACCCCGGAACATGTCTGATACCAGCTCTTAGATAAACTCTGATCAGCTGGTTTTATTGTTATATTTGTCCAAACAAATGGACCTTTAGTGGCACCAGGCGTTAGAATGAACAGGAAACTGAAGAAAACAAGGTGCTGTGATCATCTTTTCCATGGCTGTATAAATAAAACTGAATTGAAGTGAACACACAAACACAGAAGCTACTTCTGTCTTACAGCAGGACTACTACAGTACTACTTGCAGCCCTGACCTCCCTCTCGGTCCAGGATGTAGAGCAGGTGGACGGTACGCAGGATCTCCTGCAGGACAGAGTCGGTGACTCCTTTCTCAGCCATCTCGTCCACAGAGTCCGGATAGATCACCTGGTCTCTGAGGGTTCCCTCAGACAGGTAGGGCCTGGAACAGCAGGGTTCTGCATCAGTACTACATCAGTACTACATCAGTACTACATCAGTACTACATCCGTATTACATCACTACATCCAACAGTACAGTACATCAGTACTGATGTAGTAGTTGCAGTAGTTGCAGTAGTAGCAGTAGTAGTAATAGTACCTCTGTGGGATGTAGAACATGTGCTGTGGTTCCGGTCGGTACAGAACTCCTCCATAAACGGGCCACAGTCCACTGAGGATCCTGAACAGAGAACTTTTTCCACAACCGTTTGGACCTGTGATCAACACGTTCATCCCGTCCTCCACCTGACACAAAACAACACCAGTAGCAACAACAGTAACAACAACAACACGACAACAAAAACAGTGACAACAACACAAGTAGCAACACCGGTAACAAGAACACAACAACAGAAACAACAACAGAAACAACAACAACACATGATTGGAGCTGAGAACAGAGGGCTGTACCATAAAGTCGGATCAGTGGGTTTTCAGAGGGGTGCACTACGAAGCAAGTTCAACGTAGCCAGGCCTTCTTTGGGTAGCCGAATCAACAAAACTTAAGACATCGCCAACATGGCCAAGTAAAGATGTCGGCCACTGTGGCGGTATATGATATATGTTCGCGCCGCCGGCCGCCGTCAGTGTGCGATGTTGTGACGACACGGCTTCAGTGATATTAGTAACACACAGCTCAGGATTGTATCAGCAGAAAGTTGCTGATGCAGAAGTCACATAAACATGTTTTAATGTTTGGTTCTGATCTGCTGTCAGGTCCGTTTCCTCTGCTGCTGCTGCAGCTGATAGAACGGATCAGAACATGGATCATTCTGCTGGTATTGATCACAGAGAACATCCAATCAGTAACATTCATTCACTCTGATTGGGCCAAAAGTTAAAGTGATTTCCTNCACACACACACACACACATCAGCAGAACCAGATGAACTGAGAACTTCTTCGTGCTGAGAAGAAGCTCAGAACCGGTTCAGGAGAACCTTTTTGTCAAACTCTGGACTTTTCTCTAAGCTGTGACTTCATGAACTTATTTCTCATGAGACGATTTGAAACGTGAATCAAAACAAATGATGTCAATCTGATGAAACGCTGCTGCAGCTTCTCCGGACCAGTTGGTTCCATCAACGGTTCTGATGGTCAGCAACCATTTTGGGTCATTTTAACAGAACCAGCCTGAACTCTGGTTCCGCTCCCCGCTGTGAAAGTCTCTGTTTGCTTCCCTCTGTGACGACAAATTGGACATCTTTGGACATTTGAGGAAACTCTGATCCACATTTTCACCAATCAGCTGATGAGAACCAACCACAGATGCTGACTGATGCTGATCACGTGTCTCTGACGGAGACACTCTAAATAAAACAACAAGCCAGCAGGTCTGAGACCTGAAGGCCAGAACTGATTCACTGGTCTGCTGCTGTCTGAGGGAGGAAGCTGAGTGTGTGTGTGTGTGTGTGTGTGTGTGTCTGTATTGTTTTATTGTTTGTGTTCTCACAGGGTCACGTGATGCAGACTTCCCTTACGTAAAGGTGACTCTAAACTCACTTCTGCCATATAAACAGCAGTGTGTGTTTCAGTGCGTGTGTGTGTGTGTGTGTGTGTGTCTGTGTGTGTGTGTTGGAATGTGAGCTATTCATTGGCGGCTGCGGGCCGAGCCGTGCCGTGCCAGGACAGGCTGGGAGCAGCAGACACACAAACACGCTGTGATCAAACTGAACACTTGAGTTTCTCTCTGAGCTGTTAGAACCAGTCCCAGCTCACTGACCAGACTTCGTTACAGAACCGTCCACTTTTAGACCGCTGCACTCAGGCTGCGCCGCTCTGCTCTAAAGAGTCAAACCCGGAGAACCGTCGTTGAACGTTCACACATAAACACCATTTATGAGCCGAATCAAAGCGCGCCAAGTCCGGATCCTGAAACCACCTGTGGGGCTTTCTTTCAGTCGAACCGTCCGACAGAGAACCGACAACTTTCAAAATCGTTCAAATAACGAACGGAGTCCGGCGCGCCGCTGTCAGACACGCCTGACGCTCCTTCCTTCCTGCAGCAGCTGCGGTTTAGGAAAACTTGGAGCCGTGAAAAGGGACCGCGTGGTTCGGGGCGGACTCACCTGAGCTCGACGCGCTGCTCCGCGGTCCACCGGAGTTCAAGTCGGCCGAGAAACTTCCAGAAACCCGCAGAGACTCAGCAGAGACCCGGTTCTGCTCGATCCGCACCGAGAGCCGCACAACAGGTCTGAGACCCCGCCCCGCTCCGCGCTGCGCCCCCGGGCTCCTCCGGGGCTCCTCGGCGGGGAGTCGGGCTGAGGGCCGGAGTACTGAGTAGGCACTGCTCAGAGTACTACAAGTACAGAGTACACAGAGTACTGTCACTACAAATACATGTAGATCACAGTACTGGTACCACAAGTACGTTTAGATCAGAATACTGTTACTACAAGTACAGAGTACTGTTACTCTAAGTACATNGTTCAGTGAATCCGTTTTGTGCGTTTGTTGTTTTTTGGAGAACTGACGAATAGTTTCTCATCAGTTTCTTGTTTTTATGGTTCTTGATCCTCTGGAGGCTGAAACAGCTTCAAGAACGTGGACAGAATCGACCTCAGTGATCCGTTCAGGAGATCAAACAGCCGACCAATCGATGGACGATCACTCACTGATCAATACACACTGATACGGTTCAAGCAGCATCACTGTCTGATGCTGTGGTTGAGGTGGTGCAGCGGGTCGCCCTCTAAGGTCGGCGGTTCCATTCCCTCCACAGACGAGGTGTCCTCGAGCAAGAGCCTGAACCTGAACTTGGTCCTGACGGCAGCGTCCTGCTGCTCTGAGGCTGTCAGTGGATGAACGTATGAACGTTTGAATGAGAGGCAGCGTAAAGCTGAGCAGCACGAAGACAGAACAGTTCTGTACACGTGCAGAACATCTACAATTTCTAACAGAACCGGGATTGTGTTCACCTTCAGCCAGGTTCCCCTTCAGTTCTGCAAGTGGTCCTGGTGTCAGCCCGCCTGGTGAGGCTCTCAGGACTGCTCCGTAGGCAGCTGATGCCGGGTCTGAGTCTGGCTCATTACTGGGCCCACAGTCATGTGATAAACACCTGGAAGCTAGAACTGAAGAAACTCTGGGTGAAGGTGAAACAGCTTGAAGAACCTAAACGTGCAGCTGGAGGTCTCCAGAACACGACGATACACCTGACCAGGAGCTCTCCAGGAAGACTGGGACAGGCTGAGTGTACTGGTGCTGCTGGTGTGAGTCCAGTTGGTTAAACCTTCAGATTAGAGCACATTAACAGTGTGTGTGTGTGTGTGTGTGTGTGTGTGTGTGGATTAGAGGTGATTAAACATTAATCTGACTCAGACTAAATCCTTCAGATTAGTCAAATGGACGTTTCAGTCCAACTTCTTCGTGTCCGCGATGATGTCATCGCTACACACAGGTCACATGACCCGCGGGTCATCCAGGTTTCTGGTTCAGCGTCTTCAGTTCTTCAGAAAACTCCAGACTGAGTTTATCAGAGCAGCAGTGACACAAAGAAACTGGACGACACAAACCGGTGACGTCATGAAGCTGCTTCTGTTCATGTTCAGCGTCTCCATCAGCAAACTGCTGCAGGTTGAGTTTGACCCAAGAAACGTTTGGATCGGTTCTGGTTGTGTCCCATTAAAATCAGAGTCGGATTTTTGGACTGTTGGTGGGAAAAAACTTTTCGGTTGTCTGACATCCTATGAAGTGACCAGAAGTCTGTTCAGAAAACCACAGATTAAAACAGAAGCTTAAAGACACACACACACACACACACACACACACACANAGGTCTGGATCTGTTGAACTTCGTAGCTCAGCCCTCTGCATTGTCCTCCTGTACTTGTGATCATTGAAATGATCTGTGGTGTGTATTTAGCTTAAAATTAAACCTGTTTTCTATGAGAAACGGATCAATACATATGATCAATAATTATACCGTCGCCAAAGAATGTGACTGAGTGATGATGAAGCAGTGCCATCATGTGGTCATCAGCTGTTACTGCACTGACATCATCACATGATCACATGCAGCCAAACTCACTAATGACTGTTTATTTATCAATCAACTGCTTGACTGATTAATCAGTAACCTGAATGATTAGTGTTACTGCTCAGAAGAAACGGAACCAAAGTTAATAAAACAGATAAAAACGGAGTTCAACTACAACATGATGAAATAAATCAAACGGGTTTCTCTGAACAGAGAACAGCTCAGTGTGTAGATGGACAGATGTTCTGTGGACCTGCAGCTGGACTCTGGAGGAAGCTGAACAACATGCAGCCGTTTTAAATATGAAGTCGACACAGTTCAGCTCTCAGACCACAACAGGTGAGACTCCCAGGTGTTACCTGGATGTTAAGGCGGGAAACCACCACATCTCCGCTTGGTGTGATGATTGGCAGGTTCTCACAGCGAATCCCGTTCTCCACACTGACCACCTGACCTGCACGGAGCACACACAACACTGATTGGACAGAGCGTGAGGAACACTGAAGCTATGAAACGTTCTGCTGTTCGTTCTGTGCTAGAACCTGATCACGGTACATTGGTTCCAGCACAACAAACTGAAACACACAGAACAGGGATTGGGTCACATGTGAATTGAAGGGTTCTGGTTCTGTACGTTCCAATGGGAACATTCTGGTACCGGGACATTAAAGGCCCGCTGCTTTCATATGTGTATTATTTTTATCTTTGTTCTTGTTTGATGCGGGCGGCACGGTGCAGCAGTGGTTCTCACTGTCGCCTCACAGCTACAAGGTCCTGGTTTGAATCTGGTTCTGGACCTCACTTACCCCTTTTCCACCGAGCTGGTTCCAGTACTAGTTCAGAGCCAAAGCCTGACTCAGCACCAGTTCTTTGTGTTTCCACCGCCTAAGCACCGGCTCTGGGTTCTCAGAACCGGTGCTTTTCAGGCACCAAGTCTCTGCTGGGCCAGAGCTAAGAACCGTCAGGGGCTGGGGGCGGGGCTATTGGGACCACCGGGACCAATGGATGGGACACACGGAGGTGATTTGTGTCGTTCTTCACCAGGACGTCTCTGGTCCAATCACAGATGTACTGAATGAGTCCCNAGAACAAGCTGCTGGCTGAAGCAGGAGGAACCTGATTGGTCCGTTCACTGCAGGAGAGTCACCTGACGCGTTGAATGCCTCCTTTAATGAGAGTCTGAAGAAGAAAGTCTGATTAACAGAGAACGCTGATAAACACCTGCAGATGTCTCTGACTGGAGTTTAGGTTTAGCAGAGCCGGCTAACTCAAAGAAAGCCTGGATTTGTTGAACCTGCTTCCTGGTTCTGATCTCTGAGCTGATGTTCCAGATCAACCATAAACCTTTGTGCTACGTTCAGCCTCAAATAAACTTTAAACTCCTCGTGGTGGTTTAGGGTTATAGTTTGGTCTTCTAGTGACAAATGTGCAGCTGCAGTCCATGTTTGCGATTGGTCACCTGCTGCCAGCTCCGCCCCCTGGTTAACCTAACCAGCTGATAACCAGCTTCATGTGACAACGTTTGAGTCGTGAAGCTAGATCATGAAAAGATATCCTGGATTGGGTTCACAGTACGGGCCTCAGGCTAGAGCTAGGTTCAGGGATAGTTAAGGTTCAGTGTCAGGTTTAAGTTAGAACTCGATTCAGACTTAAGCTTAGGTTCAGGTTTAGGTTTGGCTTCTGATTAGAACCAGGTTTAGATTCAAAATTAATACCAGGTTCAGGTATACATTGAGGTTAAGGTTCAGGTTCGAATCAAGACCAGGTTTAGGATAGAACCTAACCTTTAGGTTTAGGTTCAGGTTCAGGTAATAACCAGGTTTAGATCAAGGTTTAGGTTCAGATTTAGGTTTCTGTTTCTGTTCAGGGTAAGGCTCAAGTTTAGATGCTGCAGGTTTAGGTTAAGCTGTAAATTCAAGATTAGATTTGGTTTAGGTTTAGGATCAGGCTCAGAATTAACTCCAGGTTGGGATTCTAGTTCAAGTTCAGGATTTGCTTTTGATATTCAGGGATTCAGTGTGCCATTAAGGGTCTTCACAAAGGTGTGTTTCCATGGTAACCAGTAAACCAGCATCTTTGTTCCATCAGTTTAATCTGAGCAGGGAGACTCCGCCCCCTCCCCCCCCTCCTCCCCCAGCAGGGCACACAGTTCAGTCAGTCTCTGCTGCATCTTGGGGATCCCAGAGAGCTGGTTCTCCAGCCGATGCTTCTCCTCCTGGAGACACAAGGACACACAACAGACACAAACGTCACAACGCTGCACGCCGCTTTCTTTCTTGTTTGGCTGGTGTTTGTCAATAAACTGAACTGAACTTCCTCCTTCAGCTGTGTGTCTCTGTCTAACTCTGTGACCCGATGTCCACCCTCACTGCAGAACCAGGACCAATATTTGTGATTTCAGAGGTGGGTCGTCGGCAGAGAGCAGCTTCTGTCCCCCCCTTGTGGCAGGCACTTTAATTACGCAAACCTACTCTGCAGCTCTGACCACTGCTGCTGATGGAACACAGAGCTGCCAACAGAACCCCAGCGTTGGGTTTAACCGAAACCAGAAACAGTCGTATCTGTTCCTGGACCCTCGCCGTCCTCGTCCAGACTCCTGAGTGGAACTTGGAGCTTCTTCTGGTGGCTTCACATCTGAAAACCCCTTAAACCTGCTACTGACCACCTCAGCTCTGATGGTGTTGACATCGAGGAGGTGGGAGGTTGGTGTTGGTCCGGTCTGGTGATACCGGTCCAGACTAACTCTGAACCTGAGCCTCATCAGGTGGTTCTCTGGTCTTACAGGTCTTAGTTCCTTTCATTATTTAATGTGTGTCAAGGTGAGAGGCTTCTTCTACACTCATTTATAATTATGTGAATAGGTTTATGGACTTTTCATGACAACTAAACCCTGATGTGGACTCTGACAGAACATTTTCTGGTCATACACTGAACACCTGACAGCACCCACAGCTGCAGCACAACAGGTGATGTTATTCAGGTAACCTCCACCTGAGCTCTGCTTGGAGGTCCTGAACCTCCTCAGAGTCTCGGTCATGGTCCCGTTGCTGCTAAACTCCCACAATGCTCTCTGCTGCCACCATGAGCTGTAGTCTGTAGACGCCTCCTCTGGTCTCTACAGGGTTAAGCAGTGAGAGGCTCCACCTGGTGGAACAACCAGGTACTACAGCTGGTCTATGGTACACTTCTCCTGCTTTATTGGCTAATATATGATCAATTAACTGATAAGCAGTTAATCATGACTCTCTCCAGAAGTGACAGCCAGAGGAAGAAGCAGCAGCTGAGCTCCAGCAGAAGCAGTCTGGTGTCACGCATTGATGATTAGTTTTATTGCTACTATGGAAGATGATGAGCTGCTATTGGATTCACACCACAGCTGCTGAGAGCAGAGTGACGCACTGCAGAGTGCGAACGTCTTCATGGACAGCAGGTCCAAACGGTGGAACATGTGGAACATGGAGGTGGACCCACAGCCTGAGTGGAACACAGAAGTTCTGCGCTGCAGCTTTAAATAAAGTTCAGCTTGTATGTGAAGCTGCTGATGGACCTCAGCTGCCCTGCAGCCACCATCCATCGGCCACCTGACACACAGCCGGCAGCTGATTGGCTCTCTCAGCCTCCTCACTGACTTCACACACACACAGATCACATGCTGCAGGCGTGTTGTCCTGCTGCAGATGGTTGCCACGGTAACCACAGAACCTGCAGAGGCAGCAGTTTGGTTTCAGCTGCTGCTTTAACAGTCACAGGAAACACACGCTGCATGTCTGAGAACAGGTTCTGGACGTATCTGCTTCTGTCTCGTGTTCCTTCACTGGTTCTTGTTCCTCTGCAGCTCTGTGGAACCAGAACATGAAGGAGGAGAGAGAACAGAGACGTCTTCTGTCAGCAGGACTCAGAACCATGGAGCCCAGAGAACAAAACAGCTTGTCTTAGATGATCTGCTTGTTTTATAAAAATGTCCGACATGTGTCCGACACTGGACCACTGGACCACTAGGGGTCTCCACATACGACAGATGTTGAACTCTGTCCTTGTTTACAGCCTCTCAGACAGTTTGTCTCCTCGTTGGTCTCATTTTGGTCATTTTGTGTCTCGTTTGTTGTTCAGTCTGAATTGTGTCGTTCTGTGTCTCTTCTTTCTTCTTGCTTTTCTCTGTCTGTCTCATTTAAACTCATTTTGTTCCTTGATTTTCTTGTTTCTGTTGTTTAGTCTCCTCGTCCTGCAGATGTTGAACCATCTCCATGTCCTAGACGTTTCCCCTCTGCTCTGCTCATCAGCTGTAGAAAGATGGTTCTGGTTCTGGTTCTACAGGATCAGAACCAGCAGGAGGGAGGTTCTATACAGTTGTTTTGGGGTTCTCTGTAGCCAGACATGTAGGATAAAGTGATGTGAGCTAGATAGTTCCTGGACGGAGCTGCACACCACCGATGGTGCGTTCAGGGGCATCCTGGAGGATCTGTTTCTACAGTTTCTGGTTGATGAATGATGTCCTCCAGACATTGTAAAGATAAAAGGCCTTTAGGTGGTTTAGAGGATTAAACTGGTTAAACTGGTGTGCCATCTGAGGTCACCTGAGGCCAAACTCACCTGCAGAGTCTGTGTACAGATGATACATCAGTTACCTGCTGACAAGGGACACAGTGGACCAATCAGAGCCCAGATTAAACACACACCTGCAGGGACAGACGAGTGGAGGCGTCCAGAGGCTCGAACCTCCATCCTCCTTCTCCATCGAACTGCAGCAAGTGAGAGTGGTACTTCCTGTCAGACAGAGCAGACAGACAGTCAGACACCAGCGACTCTACTGATCCATCATCGCCAGAAAACTCAGGTGTTCTGGTGACCGAGCCCACGCCGAGTCACCTGCACGCCTCAGCCTATCAGAACACGGTACTGACCACAGGGAGGGTCTGTGTGTGATCGACAGCAGCGCTATCCCAGCATCCTTCGCAGCCTGGAAGATGTTTCCCTCCACGTCGATGCTGACGGCGCTGGTGCACTCGTCCAGGAGGGCGTAGCGAGGGCTGGGCGAGCGACATCCACACACAGAGAGAGAGAGAGAGAGAGAGAGAGAGAGAGAGAGAGAGAGAGAGAGAGAGAGAGAAGTCAGTCTGATCTCACAGTCACACCACCTACAGACTGGTCTGCTGGTCGACTGGTCTGCTGGTCTGCTGGTCTACTGGTCTACTGGTCTACTGGTCTACTGGTCTNCATGGACCAGAACGTCGACCACAACACCTTAGTGGACCATGGACCAGAACATCTACCACAACACCTTAGTCCATCATGGACCAGAACGTCTACCACAACACCTCAGTGCATCGTGGGTCCCTTCTGGACTGAACCTGATTGGTCGTGGGTTCACACACCAACCAGACAATGAGCCCAGCAGACTTCAAAGTTGTGCAGAGACCATCTGACCCAGAAGAAGGAATCTGGAGTTCTGGAACTGATGGACCGGCCCAGTCAGAGTCTGGATCTGAATCCTGTTTAACACATTTGGGATGTGGTGCATTCATAGATTGAGCTACAGTCTGTGGGAACAGCTGGAACTATCTGGAGCTCAGTTCATGAACCACCAGCTGTTCTCAGGCCGAAGGAGGCCGGAGAAGGTCTGAAGGTCTCTGATGTGTGAACAACTGTTCACTTTATTATTCACCAAATAAACAACATTGTTAGATTTAAACTCGTCTTGACAGATCGCTGAAGTGCTGGTGTTCCTCTAACGAACCTGATTACCGGGCTCTCCGGTTCTGTTGGTTCTCCTGGTTCCTGGAGCTGCCGGTGACCTGTTGCTCCTCCCGGTGTTCTCTCCGTTATTCCGGTGTTAGCTCCGGGTCCGTTAGCTTCCCACCGTCCTGTCAGTACCGGGAGCAGCGGCCCGTTAACGGCCGCAGCTTCCGGTAAAATACCGTTTATGAACCGCCGAGGACCCGCAGCGACGCACCGAGTCCCGGACGGACCCCGAGCGGAACTTTGACCGGCGGAGCTAACGGCTAACGGCTAACAGGAACTTTGTTGAAGAGGAACGAAGTTTGTCGGCTGATCCGGTTCCTGTTCGGCAGCAGGCGGAGTCACGGCGGGTCGACAGGCTCCCTGAGCTGGTCACCGTCCTCAGCAGCACCGGGCTGGCCGGTCCAGTCACCGGGAGAAGCGACGGGACGCTGACAAAGTTCGGCGTGTTCACCTGAAGGACGGGCCGCGTCCCAACACCGGCAGCAGCGCCCTCCGAGGGCCGCGTCCCAACACTGAGCGCTGCGTCCTTCAGCGGCCCTTTAACGCCTCGGGCTCAGCTGACTGCCACCGCCAGCTCCTCCTCCAATCACAGGTCAGGAGCAGGACTTCAGGTCGACCCTTGAGGCTACCTGAGTGCTGTCACCTGTTGACTGGCTGTTTGTGTCACGTGACCCTCAGGCGCTGCTTCCATCAAGAACTGGAGCTGATGATTGTTCACCTGGAGAGCACATGGAGCAGCCTGGTCAGCTTTATGATATTGTTCTGTCTGCTGCTGATCATCATCCTCCTGCTGCAGAGTTCAGTCACATGATGCACATTGACATATTATTGATTATCTATTATCTATTACCTACACACCTTAATCCTCACCAGGTCTGCGGGGTCCAGTCCATCACAGGGCCGCAGACAGACAACCAGCAACACCTACGGACAATTTACAATCACCAATTAACCTCAGCATGTTTCTGGACTGTGGGAGGAAGCCGGAGAACCCGGAGAGAACCCACGCTGCACGGGGNGGTACCAAAGTCCGTCTGGACTCCTGTGTGGACTTCTGTGTGGCGCCAGCGTTGTTCAGTAAACGGCTCCGTATGCAGTGACGTACGGTTCTGACTGGGCTCCTGGCTGATGGAGAAGCAACCAGGTTCTGAGGAGGTGCCAGATGTGACCCAACTGAGCCCTGGAACCAGCACCTGGTTCTTCTGGGTGGACAAGGGGTGTGTGTGTGGCGTCTCCATGTTCTCCCTGCTGGCTTCCTCCTTCAGTCCAGAGACATGCTGAGGTCACCTGGTGACTCTAAACTCACACAGGTGTGAGTGTGAGTCTCTGTGATGAACTGGTTACCTGTCCAGGTGAACCTGCCTTCCGTCAGCAGATACCCTCCAGAGGTGTAGAGATGGATGTTTGATGCCTGGTTTCATTTCATCCGCCTGCTTTAATGTGGGACTATTCCCAGTGAGGGATCGATAACGCTGCTGTCAGTATGGACAAGCTGCTTTGGAGGTGCAGAAACAGAAACATTTAGAGGTACCAGAGTTCAACTGTTGCTGAGTCAGTCTGAACTTGTTCAGACGTCAGAGCAGCTGTTCAGCAGCTCCAGCTGCTCTCCACACCTTCGGTCTGTTGCCATAGAGACTCAGAGCGTCGATCAGCTGATAGAGCCCATCAGTGAAAGTAAACTCACCTCTGATGTCCAGCGGACCACAGACTCTCTGACCATGTTCAACTTCTCCTCCTGCAGCTGTTGGCTCCTCCCCTTGATCCACGGAGCGGCGGTAGATTCCTCGGTTCACATCCTCAAACACGTCCAGCATCTCAGAGACCCGGGCGGTGTAACCTGCCAGCTCCGTCACCTGCACAGGTAGGCGGTCATCAGCTGCTTTACAACAGCACTGAAGGACAAACAAAGTGGAGCCGAGGCGTACCTCTTTGTAGGAGCTCATGATTCTCTCCACAGCGTCAGCGGCAGCGTTGAGGAGGTTCCTGGCTATCGTGAAGGTCTGCGTCCGTTCACTCACCAGCTCCTCCTCCTTCATCACTAGCGCCGCCTGCTTCACCTCCTCCGAGTCTGAGAGACAACAGGCCGAGTTCATCTGCTGCACTGTGGACTGTTCAGGGTTGAATATGACAGGGGGCGGGGCTTACCGTATTTAGAGTATCCAGTGGCGGTGATGATGGGCACGGCGACCATCACCAGGCCAGAGGCACTCCACAGGTACTTCATGAGGAACTGTTCCAACATGACGTACCAGAGACGCTTCAGCAGGATCTGATGTATCTGAGAGGACAGAGACATGTAGCTCCGCTGCAGCTGGGCCATCTCCACCTACAAATCAAACGTACCCAGAAACACACGCTGTAAGGTGACTCGCCTGGTTAACTCAGGCTTTTACTCAGAGCTGCAGTCCTCCACCAGGTGGCGTTTGTTCTGTCCACCAGGGGGTGTGCTGACCTTATGTCCACCGTAGAATGCAATCTCTTCGGAGTTGGTGATGATGCGTGAGTGCATGTATCGCAGGTCTCCTTTCCTCTTCGCCTCCTCGGCCACCAGCTTCCCGAAGTGAGGCGAACAGGAACGCAGGATTTTAGCGGTGAGCGCCACCACCAGGCCGGCAATGACAGCCGGCCACGTAGTGTTCGCTCCTGTAGCAGATAGATCACAGGTAGCTGTCGCGTGTTCACCATGGACACAGTAACACGTGTAGCTTTAGCGTGTTCAACATGGACACAGTAACACGTGCAGTTTTAGCGTGTTCACCATGGACATAGTAACACGTGTAGCTTTAGCATGTTTAACACATGTACCTTTGGATTGTGCGGTGCGCAGCAGTGTGTAGCAGGTGACGATCACGTCCAGGATGGGTTTGGTCAGGTTGGAGTACAGGTGAGCGATGGAGGCCGAAAACATGACAATGTCCTCGGTGAGAGATTGGTCGGGATTGGACAGGCGGCCGTCCATGTTGCTGACACGGTAGTAAGTCTGTGGACATGGAAAGGACACGACTGAAGAGTGCAGGACACCTGATCAACACATCCATCATTCTTGGCAGCACACCTGCCTCAGCAGTCAGAGTGTGTTACCTGGTTGGTGAAGTACAGCTGGTAGGCGTGGCTGACCAATCGGCTCCTGAAGCTGAGAGTCAGCTGACCCTCTAGGAATCTGATGGCGCTGTTGATAAAAGTTGCAGGAATTGCGACGAGGAGCCACTTAGAGAGCTGCAGCACAAAGGCTTTAGCGTCCTTCTGCACGATGCACCGCACGATCACACCTGATGATCAATACTGCTGATTACGATCACACCTGATGATCAATACTGCTGATTACGATCACACCTGATGATCAATACTGCTGATTACGATCACACCTGACAGGTAGAGACAGACAGGTACGCACCGTCCAGCGCCGCCACATAGATGGACAGGAAGGTTCTGGACATCAGGGTCAGAGAGTGCAGAACCAGCAGACCGATCTCTGGACTCAGTAACCGTGGAAACAAGAGCTTCAGGAGACGAGACAGTTTGAGGACGAACTCCCGGTTGACTGATGGAGACCTGAGGACACACATGGGGTCAACAGGTGCTGCTCACCTGTCCACATGGACCATGAAGCCCAGTGAACAAGTGAGCAGGTGAGGTCAGGTGTCAGGTACCTGCTGGCCCTCTTGTTTATCTTCTCCTCCTCGGCTCTGCCATCAGAGCAGCTGACCACGCCCACAGGTAGATGAGCGCCGCCCAGCTGTTTACCTGCTGCACTCCTCTGAAGAACAAAACACCCTGATAGTGAGCTGCACCGTGTTAGTACAGGTGTGTACAGGTGTTAGTGCAGGTGTGTACGGGTATTGGTACGGGTGTGTACGGGTGTTGGTACGGGTGTTTGTACGGGTGTTAGTACAGGTGTTAGTACAGGTGTGTACGGGTGTTTGTACGGGTGTTAGTACAGGTGTTAGTACAGGTGTGTACGGGTGTTGGTACAGGTGTTAGTACAGGTGTTAGTACAGGTGTGTACGGGTATTGGTACGGGTGTGTACGGGTGTTAGTGCAGGTGTGTACGGGTGTTTGTACGGGTGTTTGTACGGGTGTTAGTACAGGTGTTAGTACAGGTGTGTACGCGTGTCAGTGTGAACATTGAAAAGTTTTATATTTTTCATCAGTTATTTATGAAGGCAATGATTTCATACATTTTTGACGCATTACATTTGAATGATGAGCATCAGAAATGCAGCACCACAGATATCAGAACATGACGACTGTAGTGAAGTGACTTCCTGTCCCGTCAGGGTCCAGAGCTGTCCTGCCTCCCCACTCTCACTAAGCCTGGTTCTGTTAGAGGTCCCTATTATGCAGTGTTTTTGGTTCCTTCCCACCGCTGCTGCTGACTGTTGCTCACATGGAGTCCAAATCTACGCTCCGCCTCACGTTGTCTCTGATGCATAGTTCAACAACACCCCACCACACTGTTCCTGAGCCTCAGAGCATCGGCCTGTCCTTCTGCAGGAAACATGTGTTCTGCTCCAATCTACAGCTCTGATGGTTTCATTCAACATTTACACCACATGCAGGTGTGAGTCCAGGTGTGTGTCCAGGTGTTTCTCACCTGTAGCCTCCTCCAGACGTACGGCGATAGTTTTTTGATGGCGTAGGCAGCGAGCAGCAAAGCCGGGAGCTTTCTGAGTCTGGAGCTCCGCCTCAGCTGAGCTGCCAGCTTCTGATAGGTCAACTGCATGTTGATGGCTGAAAGGCGACCAATCAGAGCGCAGAATCAGCAGTAACCACAGGAGTCCTGCTTAATAGGGTCCAGGTGCACAGCAGGGTCGTCGTCAAGGAAACACCATGATGACCTCAAAGAGTATCCACCTGCACAGGTGAGACGGCATCAATCACACCTTAAAGTTGGAAGTCGGGTCAAACACCACGAGGGGTTCTGCTGGGCTCGGCTCAGACGGTCCATGTGCGTCACTGTGGGACCTGTCAGATGGACCAGAACCAGCTGGACTCAGTCTGGGTCTTTGAAATATAATTTCAACAAAAGGTTTTTATTTGTTCATCAGAGGAAATACTCTGCTGTCAGAGGTAATCTGATTACTGTGAGAGGATACCGTTAGATTCCTGTGATGAACTCTAACCTGCATGGACAGACAGTATGTGTACTGCTACTGTGACAGTGTGTCGCTCAGGGCCTTCTGGCAGTATTTCACAGTATTTCACAGTATTTTGCAGTACTTTACAGTATTTAATAGTACTACTTTTTGTATTTTACAGTACTTTATCTGTACAGAGCGTACCTCATGTATCAGACCTCCACCAGTGTCAGCTTCATACCACAGCTGATCTCAAGCAACAGCAGTGCTCATGACCAGAACCACTTCTGATGCTTCTGTTGTGCCGAAACCGTTGATGAAAACGGACCGAGTCCACGTCCAACACAAACCATGGTCGTGCTGCAGCAGAGCAGCTTTAGGCCCGCGGGCCGGAGAGGACATCCCAACATGAACATGTCACTAAAACACACACACACACAGTGACACACACACACACACA
>NW_007578764.1:73841-77489 GCF_000690725.1 Stegastes partitus
AACCACCGACCTAGCCGTGAGGCCACGGTGCTAACCACTGAGCTGACTCAGGGGGAAGGCCTATTATTGATTAATTGATTATAGTTAAATCAGGCAGCGACTGATCACTGCTCCAGTGAATTAAACGTGTTTGTTCAGGTGCTCTGTAGCTGATGGTTCTGCAGGTGTGTTGGTGATGTCTGCAGCGTGCCCGTCGGTCCGATGATCCGGTTCATGTGACACTGACGTTCAGAGAAACAACAGAAACTCGTCATTTAAAAGTCTCAGGCTTTATTTACATCGAGCTGCGACTCCAACATGAAACTGCAGAAAGAGTTTGGAGTGAAAAGTACAAACAGCCCATAGAAAAGTTTACAGAGCAGGAATACACACAGCTGATCCCAGAACAGTACGAGTGCAGAACTGCTCTGTCTGCTGCAGCTCATCCTCTGGTTCACTGAACAGTTTGTTGAATAAAAGAATTTCATTTCCTCATTGAGAACATTTAAAAATAATTTCTTACATCATCTGCATTTTGAATAGGGTTCTACTGGGGGTTCTGCTGAACCTACAGCAGTACAGCCCTGTACTCTGAGCACACTGCAGGTACTTCAGTATGTCAACTAGTACTCCATTATTATATACAAGTACTGCAGTAATACACACAGGTACTGCAGTAGCTCTCGACAGTTGTGAGCTCTGATGTACAAACATGTTCCTGTGTTTTGTTCTGCTTTGGTGTGAGTGAGAAGAGGTGCATGCTGGGAGATTTTCTGATCTGCGGTCACATGATCAGACTGAGGCCATAGAATCTGTTTCTGCCTTCAGTCTGCAGATATGCTGATCAGTGATCAATGTGTACGCGTGGGCAGATCATGTGACGGCGGCAGCAAACTGGAGGTCCGACTGGAGCTGAAGTTAAAACACAGACGTGAAATAAAACGACACAGACACGAATAAATACTGACAGTGTATCGCTCCTGATCAATACATACAGGACAGCAGAAGTGTGCTAATCAATAACACGCCTTTCATTCATGGACTTGTGTATAAAATCAGTGCAGCTCGGTACAAAAACAGGATCCATTCAGTCGATCGATCAGCACAAAACAATCGATCAACACTGACATCATGGTCTGATTGTCGCTGCTCGTGGTTTTTATCCTGAAGCAGTTGATGAAGAAAGTCTGTGGTTCTGACGGTCACCGGACCCTGATCCAATCACCTGTTCTGTTCTCTTGTCTCCATCATTGATTAGCAGCTGACTGTCTACATGCAGCCCCCCCGGGTCGGCTCACCTTCACAGGCCCGGCTCTGTCGACAGGCCCGGCTCGGCAGACCCACCGTGGAGCAGACACTAATGCAACCGGAGCTGCTTTTATTGCTGCACATGGTTTTTATCAGCTGGCTGGTTCTGAACCAGACTGGTTGGTTCTGGATTGGATCAACAGGGTCTGGATTGGACCGGCACTCTGTGGTCTCCAGGCGGTGCCGGTCGGGTCTCCAGCTGCTGCTTTTCTAACACAGAAACCTTTGAAATGACCGTAAAGTTCTGGTTTGTTAAAAGCAGCTGCTCAGAGTCTCATAATTAATCAGTTAATCAATTAATCAATTAATCAGTTAATCAGTTAATCAATAACAGAAAGCGACCAGCAGCAGTTCTGGTCCAGATCAGAGCTGCTTTCTGCTCGTCTCTGATTAATTGTGCTGCTGATTGTGGTTTGTTCTGATCCGATCGGATCATTTATTTTTCATATCTGCTGATCCTGAGTCCCAGTCTGGTACCATGACCTGCTGAAACACGGCTCAGGTTGGTAAAGTCCGTCCAGTGTGACGGCTGAACATCTCTGCAGTGTTTCGGTATCAGACTGGTTCTGATCAGTTCTGTTCAGTCAGATATTACTGGTGGCTGCTTTCATTTTACAATTTAAAGTAGTTCACTGCAGATGTTTCAGAGTCGGTGCTTTTCTAACCCAGCAGGAGGCGCTAGCGCTCCTTTAGACTGGTGTGTCAGTCAGAAGAAGTCAGCTCTCTACCTGGGATGTTAACGATCAATGATTAATGATTAATGGGTTTATTTACATTAATAATGCAGCCAAATCAAACTATTAACCGACAAGGCAGAAGAAGAAGGTCATGATGTCAGTAAACGTCCCATAGACCAGCTGCAGTACCTGGTTGTTCCACCAGGTGGAGCCTCTTCTTTTCTAACCCTGTAGAGACCAGAGGAAGCGTCTCCAGACTACAGTCATGGTGGCAGCAGAGAGCATTGTGGGAGTTCAGCAGCAACGAGACCATGACAGAGACTCTGAGGAGGTTCAGGACCTCCAACCAGAGCTCAGGCGTTTAAAACAAGCTGAGCTGCTGATGAGTTAAAGTGAGCGACTAGCTAGTAGTGACTTAGTGAGTGAATAACTCAGGAGTAGCAGCCACTGCTCCTGACTTGTTATTAACTGATTACTGAGTAATTGGTCCAGACTTGTAGATACATCCGTACCCTTCCTGCAGCAACCACAAGCTAAAGATCAGGAGAAGGTTCTGCTGATCAGTTGAAGCTGCTTCGATCGGCCCTGATCTCTGATCGGATCAGAACAACCCTAATTATTAATAAACGACTAAAAGCAGCAAATCTTCACATTTGGGAATCATGAAGCTGCAGTTTTATTGGATTTGTGAAGTAACTGAACGCAGTGAAGCACAACATCTGAAGTTCAGCTAGCTGGAGTGCAGCCGCTAAGTTTTAGTGCAGAGACGTCGAGTCCAGACGTTCTCACCTGCTGCTTCCTGTCTGGACTCACCTGAGGGATCTACAGGTCACCTGATCGGCTTAGAAAAGGTCACAGTTTGAAAACTGCTGGTTGGCTGCACTGAGCTGGTGATGTCAGCGTCCTCCTCCTCCTCGTCGCTACAAAACAGTCTGATTGTCTGAGCAGATAAAATACAGAAACTAAACAGAAACCGTCCATCTGCTGCTCCCAAACACTCGGTTCAGTCTGTCGTGTTCATGTTCCGGCTGCACACGTCAGAACCAGAACCTGCTCGTGTCCTGTGAGAATAAAGTCTGTGGGAGTGTTTGGTGACGCCTGAGGAATCGTAGCTGCGACAGAAAAAGCTACAGAACAGCAGAGACTCACCTCCCCCCAAAACCACCACACACCTCAAAACAGACGGCAGAACCCATCCAGTGAGACGGCAGAACCCATCCCAGGAACTCAGGTGTAGCTTTGGGAGGAGCAGTGATTGGCCGATTATCTGATCTGTTCCCAAAAACCTGCCGGCAGGTTCCAGAAACATTTTATCTTTAAAAAATCAGCAAAACGACTCCATTCATCAGGAGACGCTGTAAAAACGAACGAGCAGATTGTTGACATTCTGACGGTCCTTGAACACCTCATCTATGAGATGGGCTCCATCAGGAACATCACCAAACCTCAGAGTTCTGAGAGTTCAGAGTCTCATCTACATGTCTCCGTAATATTACAAAAAGAAAAAAGATTTTGTAAAATACAAAAACTGTGATCTCCTCGTTGCAGGAGTGAAGCTTCGACTGACTCCGCTGGTCAAACATCTGCTTCTAGTTAAACATGTAAAAGTTCATAAAGCAGGTTTGTGTTGGTCCCTGATCAGTAATAATCAATATCAGCCCTGAACGAACACATCAGTGACCCC
>NW_007578764.1:78221-82583 GCF_000690725.1 Stegastes partitus
GCTGTGTTCTGATTGGCTGGTCTGTAGCTGTGTTGTGATTAGTTGGTTTGTAGCTGTGTTCTGATTGGCTGATTGGCTGGTTTGTAGCTGTGTTCTGATTGGCTGGTTTGTAGCTGTGTTCTGATTGGCTGGTCTGTAGCTGTGTTCTGATTGGCTGGTTTGTAGCTGTGTTCTGATTGGCTGGTCTGTAGCTGTGTTCTGATTGGCTGGTCTGTGCTTGTGAGGCATCACAGCGTCACACTGTGAGGACTCGCTGATTGTTTTTGGTGGTCGGAGCTGCAAATCGTAGGTTGTTGGATGAGTCAGCGAATGAGGGAACCTGTTTTGGGCCGAGGACCTCAGGTTTCACCACACCCTGTAAGCTCCAGCAATGCAAGCTGTTTAACTCCGGCAGGTTCCAGTGAGTCTTTGGCTGCAGAACATCGACTCCTGACTTTACAGTTCTGCTGACTAAAGTCCCTGATATGAAGTTCGTCCACCTGCTGGGTTCCAGGTGAGTCACACCTGGTGTTTCATCCCGAGACTCCGCCCTGAGGTCCACAAGAACAGTGGCATCATCTCTGCCTGTGTGACTTCACAGTGGGCGGGGTTTCGGATGAGGCTTGTGCTGTTTTATTTCAGTCCTGCAGGTGGCTGATTGGTTCGTTCGTCTGCCTCTCAGCATCCTGATTGGTTGGTAGTCAGACCAGAGTCCCGGGAGACGGCTGGTCTGCCGCGGGCTCTCTGAGAGGAACTTCCTGTTTCTGAGGCGGGAACGCGTCGTGGTAGAGCGAGCTATCCACAGACCTGAGAGAGAGAGATTTCATTTTCAGTAAACATAATTTAGTTTCATTTCTGACTGTGTGTTTTCTGCAAACATCATTTCAAATGAAGAGTGGACGAGACCTGCTCGCTGCGCTGGTCAGCTGACCTACCTGCCGTGCAGCGGGTGGCCGTGGAATGTGGCTGACTGCGGTAGCGTCTGTTTGTGATGCTTTGCGGCGTGATGGTGGCTCGTCTCCATCTGATAGGTGGACTGCTGGATAACACTGTGAGTCGTCCGTCTGCGCTGCAGAGCCCCGCCTCCTCCGCTCTGACCTTTGGCCCCTCCACTGGCCTTGGTGGTGGCTCCAGCGGAGACTTTACCGTTGGCCTGGGTCTGGTGGGAGGAGCCTACAGTGTTCCTCAGGTACCAGTCCCTCAGACCTGCCAATCAGCAGCATCAGTGGTTCAGGACGGAGTTTGTTGGTTATAGTTACAGTAATAGTGGCGGTTATAGTTATAGTTAGCACTGTTGGCACTGCTAGAGTTTTTTTATGATCATTATTCATTCATCAGGACAAAGGAACCTGTTTTTGAGGTACTAAACGTACTCGTACACGCACCAAACTTGCCACACACATCAGACCTGGCGAAAAATGTTATAATTTGCAAGAAAAATACACACCTCACTACAGAAATTGCTCCACAGCGCCACCTTCAAAATTTCAACGGAGTCCTGTCGGAAGCACGTTTGCCCTAGAGCTACGCAATTTCATAGGCATATAGAGCTGGTCAGCACGAACAAAAAAGTCACTTGGACTTTGCTCTACAATGCAACATGGCTCAAGTGCGCCCCCTACAACATTTCAACAGAGTCCCATCAGGGCTACATTTCACCTACAACTACGAACTTCGTCACACATGTGTAACAACTTGTGACGCACAAAAAAGTCCATTAGCATGTTTCTGTAAACCCAACAGGAAATCCGCCATGTTGGAAAAACCGCGACCATGTCGGGCCATTTTCACTCAAAAATGGCCATTTTTGGCCATTTTCAAAATCTATCTCCTCCCAGGGGGAATGTCGTACACACCTATGAAAACGCTTCACAGATGACGCCCGGGTTGGAAATGGCGGCCTGTCCATTTTCGCTGTGTTTTTGCATTCAATGGTGTCCTGTTGGAAGGTCTTTTCACCGACAGCTACAAGACTCGGTGGGCATGTGTAGCAGGTCAGGACGCACAAAAAAGTCAATTAGGGCCAAGTCCTAAACCTAACAGGAAGTCCGCCATTTTGAAAAACGTAGGTGACACTTTTGGCCATTTTCAAAATCTATCTCCTCCAAAGCGTGTTTACACCACGGCCTACACGCACGTCGCCGTGGCTCGCCACTAAACAGGAAGTGGCTCATAACTAAGCCGCACATGCTCTGATCTGCCCCAAACTCAACAAGCCGGATCAGAGTCCCGCCCAGAGCACGTTTGCGCCACAACCCGACGTGCGCGAAGGCCGACAAGCGTCGGGCGAGGACCCGTCCAATGCTGCTTGGTGGCTTTAATTGTAGTTGTAGTTATAGTTATAGTGGTGGTTATAGTTATAATGACAGTAGCGGTTATAGTTATAGTTATAATCAGAATAGAGCACAAATACTTTATTTATCCCAGACCTGAGAAATTATTTTGTTACAGCAGCAAAAACAAAACACCAAATCACACCAAGTGAGACAGGTGGTGTTATGGTTGGTTCACGGTAAAGTGGGCGGAGCTACCTTCCAGTGCGAGCGCCTTGTGCAGGCTCCGAGTGGCCTCCTCCAGCTGGGAGTCCTGGGTGGGGGGCAGCTGGGGGGGGCGGGGGGGCAGCAGGTGGGGGTGGGGGTCGGGCTGGATGGCAGGCAGAGGGGGATTGTGGGTATCGGTCTGCTGCGCCGGGAGGAACGGGCCGCAGGATTTTGTGCGAGTCACCGTGACTCGCCGCTGGTCGCCGTGGTGACTGCGGTAGGTGGGCGGGGCTCCCTGCTGGGAGGAGTGTCCATTGTAGAGTAGCTGGTGCTGCGACGTGATTGGCTGCCTGCTGGCGTGTGACTGCTGCCGCTGCAGCTGCTGCTGTTTCCCCCAGACGTAGTCCAATAGGACGTCGCTGTAGCCTGTCCCTCCTCGTCCTTTCCCACGCCCCACCCCCCTGGACCCGGGAACACCGTTGACCCACAATCCCCCCTGCTGCGCCCCCACCTCCTCCTCCGGGGGGGCGATGCGGTCCAGGAGGCCGTCGGAGCTGTTACTGCGGCGGGCGGTGTTCACCCTGACTCCGCCCTCCAATCCTGCTCCGGGGTCGGAGGGTCCGGACGAGGAGGAGGAGTCCTGAGAGCGTGGGGGGGGGGGGGGAGGGGGGAGGGGAGGCAGGGGGAGGGGCTTATGGGTCTGCAGAGTCTCCGGATGCTCCGTCCTGAAAGAATAAAAGGTTTCAGGGTGGAAGGACGTCGACGTTAGAACAGAGCAGACGTGTTTTTGTGCCACTAATCCTGATCACTGCGACTGGTCCTGATCCTAACAGCTCAGTCAGCAGTTCTACAGCAGACAGAGATCAGCTCTCTTTCATCTGTGTCTGTGTGTGCTATTTCAGCCTGCAGGTGGTTCTGAGTGGGCGTGGCCTCAGCAGCAGGTGTGCTTGTGAAGAGTAAATGTACCTGATGTGCACTGAGTTCCTCCTGGTTCTGTTCTGGTAGAAAACCTCCACCGGAGAGCCGGTAGAGACCAGCGGGGGGCGACACTGAGCCACGGCTTCATCTGACAGACAGACAGGTAGACAGACAGGTAGACAGACAGGTAGACAGACAGGTAGAGTGTCATTCTGAAGGCAGTCCGATTGAAGAGTTCTGCTTCGAACTGTAAAGTAAAACTTGTCTGTAGATTGTCAATCACGAGGTTCTGTTACTTCTCAGAGCTTCACTACAACAAACTGAACTGTTCTCTTTGGTTCTTGAAGACCTTCATCCAAGGTTCTTCTTCAGTCCTGCCTGGTGGAGAATTTCTCACAGAACTAATGAGCCAATAGCAACCCAGCAGAACTGCGTGGTGAGGGATGACTCATGGTGTTCTGGGAGGGATCTCAGGACTGCAGCACCAGGACCCTCCCCTGTGACCACACACGTCTTCCTTCAGTCCTCTGAACCGGGTCTCAGAGCTCTATGCTAACCGGAGCAGTCGTCTGTGAACAGGGATGTACCTAAAACCACCCATCAGGTCCGTATGCTGCAGTCATCAGATCCCTCCCCGGAGCTTCCACCACCATCTCCTTCCTACGTCGTCCCTCACTGGGCAGCTCCACCAGGTGAGCTCCTCACTGAGCTGAGGTCAGAGTTCACACCAGGCAGCTGGAACCCAGAAGAAAGGTCCAGCCAGCAGAGGGAGCTGCAGCAACACCAGGAACAGCTGAACCCAGTCACAACAGAACTGTGAGGTCGGGTCGGAACCACCGTTAAACTGTGTAGCTTTTTGTTGCCACAGAGGCAGAACACATGCAGGTGTGTTACCGTTGTCGTGTCCTGTTGAGTCCGATGTCGAGCTGCTCTCTGACCGCACGGTGTCATCTGCAAACACACACACACACACACACACACACAC
>NW_007578764.1:83058-86783 GCF_000690725.1 Stegastes partitus
TGTGTGTATTTGTGTGTATTTGTGTGTGTGAGTGTGTGTGTGTCGTGTTACCTGTGTGGCAGCCTCTGTGTACAGTCCTCTTGCCGTGGTGTGTGTGTGTCTGGTTGTGTGTGTTGTGTTCTGAGTCGTTGTGTTTTCTCAGAGCGCCGCTGAATAAAGTTTTCTTCAACTTGGACCGCTGAGAGTCTTCATCCTGAACACACACAAACACACAACAAGGACACACAACAACACACACACACACAAACACAACAGTCAGCTGTTTCTCCTTCACTACCGGTCATACCAGCTGGAGGCTGCAGGTGTCCCACGCTCCCTCCAGCGCCTGAACGCACCGCTACACCTGCTCACCTCCACTCGGCACTTCCTGGTTCCATGGCGGGACGTACCACCTCTTCGTCGTACACAGGGGAGCTTCTCTCCTGCCTCCAGGGGGAACTCACTGGGCACTGCACCTGTCAGCTCCTGACCAATCAGAGCGCAGCAAACACACCTGAGATTACATCACAACCAGGTTGCAGTACAAACTTCTGATGTCTGAGAACTAGTTGCAGAGGACTAGTTAGAGAGGTAGGAGGACTAGTTACAGAGGTTTGGTGGCCTGCCAGTTGACCAATCGTGTTTGGTCTCTCACTGTGACATCACTCACCGCCTCCTGCAGGCAGATGCGCCTCAGCTCAGCCAATCGCGTGCTCAGCAGTGCCTGCAGACTCCGTCTCCTCTCCTGCAGCTCCACAATTCGCTCCCTCTGCTTCCTGTCTGGACAGGTGAGAGGGTCTGCACACACACAGGTAACACTCAGGTAACACTCAGGTAACACTCAGGTAACACTCAGGTAAATAGGATGCAGCATCTAGCTGTGTGTTCTCACCAGGTGAGATGAGTTGACCTTTGACCTCCATGGCTTGTGTTTCCCATGTGACCCCTCCACCTCCGTCCTCGCTGCTTGACTCCTGTTCACCTCCCCACACACTGTGACTCACCTGCAACAAGTAGCACACCTCATCAGGTCCTACATTTACCTGAGGACTAGTTTACAGGTCTAAGGACTAGTTTACAGGTCTGAGGACTAGTTTACAGGTCTGAGGACTAGTTTACAGGTCTGAGGACTAGTTTTCCATGTGTAAGGACTAGTTTAAAGGTATGAGGACTAGACTGGTCGAGGCAGATGGCTGCCTTACCTAAACCTGGTTCTGTCGGAGGCTATTTTGTCACTCTGATTGGGTTTTTTTTTTTGTTCCTTCCCACCATTGTGGATCAGAACTCAGGGCTCAGTTACCTGTGCAGCACCTGTCCAGGTGTTACTCACCTTGTAACTGGGTTCATAAGAGCTCCAGTAGTTGACTCCTGTGGCCATCCAGCAGCCTGAACACCGACCTCAGGACCGCCTCGCTGAGCTCTACATTAGCTGTTAGCTGGAGCTGCAGTTCCCAGACCGGCCTGTAGAGGGAGCTGAACTGTGCTCAGAGCTGCTGACCTGCGAGAAACCACAGAAGAAGAAGACAGACTGAGAAACCAATCAGAAGGCAGGGAGACAGTCACAAGTCCCTGGTTTATCCTGGATGTTCCTCAGGAGATCATGTTGGATCCCCTGATCCGTTATCAGCTGATGTTCTGCAGGATTCTAACAGGAGCTCCAGCCTGCTGCTCGTGTTCTCCAGATCCTCACAGATGAGCAGTTTGATCTGAAACAGCTGCTTGTTGTTGCATCTGTTGGGACTACTTTCAGCAGCGGATTAATCCACAAGTGGAGCAGAGAAACATTTAACTGATGTCTTTGTGGGGTGTCAGGGTTAAACGTGGGAGCTGCAGACTGAGATCAGACGAATGTTTAGAATACAAACGTTGAGAGAACATCGAGTCCAGACACGTTCATCTGCAGACAAAACACACAGACTTATCTGGACTTTATTTACACTGAAAACCTGCTCAGACCACTGATACGTCTCAACTTTCAGCTCTGGAACATTTCTGGCTCTTCAGTCTGTGAAGTGACGTCATTCATTCAGACTGAGGTCAGCGTTCTGCTCACGTTCTGTTCAGGTTCTGCTCTTGTTGCTGGCAGAAGGTATTCATCCTCCACAGACCCTCGACACAGCGGCTGCTGGTGAGCAGGTGTTCCAGCGGTCCATGTCGGCTCACTGGTCATGACGTCGTGGTTCAGTGTGTCGATGCAGCAGATCTTAAACGGACTCAATAGCTCAAACTTTAGCGCCTCTGAACATCTGGGAGGAAAAATACTCTGATTACATCCTCATTGGTGAGTACCAGTAATCTGTGCTGTTGTGGAGGCTTCGTTTTACTGCCTCAGATGTGAAATCGTAGATCAAAGTGAATTTAAAGGTGTTCTGTGATTGAACACAGAACCTCTCTGAGATGTTTCTGACGAACTTTGGAGTTGAAACTCAGAGTTCTGCTGCTTGTTCCTGTCTGTTAGTGTGACGCCTCGGTTCTGTCCAGTTACTGAGCTGTTCGTCTCTCACACGACAGTTTGAAAGCATGAAGTCAGCAAGTTAACCTGACGAGAGAACGACTGAGGACGAGTTCGTTAGTAGGACTAATTGTAAGCCGTTAATGACCCATTTAACTGAATAATGTTCATTATGTGAGCACAGCTGCTGGTTGTTTTATCTCCTGTGACTTCCTGTGTGAAGGACTCAGTGTTACGGTCTGTAAACATACCACAAGGCTCTTGACAGACCCGAGGTCAGCTGAGCTCAGAGCAGCAGAACATGGCGTCCTGACGGCCTGAGAACAGGAAGCGGAGCCGACAGGAAACAGGAAGACGGAAATGAGTGTTGAAGGAAAAGGGGAAATGTGGGGGTTCAGTCCAACAGTGTGTTCAAAACAAACAGAGCCGACAGTAGAACCTGAACCAGAGCTGCAGACTCAGTGTGTGACTCATAATGTATATATAAAATACATTTACCCACGTTTCTTTGGTTCAGGCTGCAGAACCGTCGTGATTAGCTTTAAGGCACAAAGTTGTTTCTGATCCGTCACATTGAGGGATCAGAACGTCTGCTGTGTTCAACGATGCTGCTTAAAGCAGGTAAATCTGAGATTTAAAGCAGATGCAGAAACTTCACAGGAACATTTAGAGTCTACAATAGAGGTTAGCTGCAATCATCAATGGACGACAGTTGCTGCATCAGTCTGAGTCCTTTCAGACAGAACTCAGGAAACTTGCTCCTGCAGCATCTCAGGTTCTGCTCACAGTTCATTTGGGATGAAACTAAGTTCTGTGAAATATTTTGGCTGAATTTGAAGAATTTCATGATTTCAGATCTGACAGTTTTTCTATTTTCATCCTCAAGATACATTTTAAGGTTCAGAACCTCCAGAAATAAAAGTCCAACATGAAATATGGAGAGTCAGAGAGAACAGTTCCATCAGAACCACTGAATGGATCCAGCAGGACACAGTTTAGTTACTGGTTCTAGAAACTGGAATAAATAAGTATAAAACCTCCGATCAGGCTGGTGCTGATCCAGAAAGTTTCTGTCAGTGTCTGTCTATGGATGGATCCATGGTTCTACTAGAACCCAGTCTCTGGTCACATTATGCACATCTAGAACCACCATATGGTAAAATGGTAAATGGTCCGTACTTATGTCGCGCTTTTCTACCTTAGCGGCACTCAAAGTGTTTTACACCATCAGAGGACAACCGCTCTGCCACCTGAGCCACAGCCACCCATCCAGAACCAACATCCAGAACCAACA
>NW_007578764.1:87333-88838 GCF_000690725.1 Stegastes partitus
GTAGAACCATGGATCCATCCATAGACAGACACTGACAGGAACTTTGTGGGCTCAATAAGTAAACTGTGTCCTGCTGGATCCGTCCAGTGGTTCTGATGGAACTGTTCTGTCAGAGTCTTCACTTTTCATGTTGGACTTTTATTTCTGGAGGTTCTGAACCTGAAAATGGACCTACAGGTTGTTGTTTTTTTTGAGGATGAAAATTCAAAAACTCTCAGATCAGAAAACATGAAATTGTCAAAATTCAGCCACAACATTTGACAGAACTTAGTTCTGGTCCCAAATAAGAAACAAACAAACTGTGCAGAGAAGCTGAGAGGTTCTGTCAAACTGAACTGGTCTGAAGGATGAGTCCAGTCTGAAACAGGTTTTTCAGGCTCAGACTCTCTGATGATGTTTTCTGATGTTCACCAAATGTTCTAACAAATGTTCTCCTCCCCCGTCTTCACTTTCATCCTGCGACATTCCTGCAGAGTCGAGTTCAGACCTGCAGCTGCTCCGAAGCTTCGTTCTGCTGCTAAACTCTGACCTGCAGCTGATAAACTTCAGGACCAGCAGAACTTCTGAGCTTCAGTCTCACCGACGCTGTTACAGCTTCTCTTTTATTCGTACTAATGGATGGAACGTATGTTTCTGCTGTATTTGTTCTCGTCTTTATTTTGAACCACATTTCAGGACGAACAAACAGATTTTATCTTTACAACGCTTTTAAAGTTTTCTGTTGTTGTTTCTCCTGTTTGTGGTTTGTGTTGAATGCTCGTCACAGAAACTGTGTAAAAATCATAATGTTATGATTAAAGTTTTTTTATTTATTTATTATTTTTTCAAACTATCAGAAAACTGGGGAAAATGTTAATAAAATGAACTAAAACGTCCAAACAACGTCTGACAAACATTAAAAAGCTTCAAAGTTAAGAGTGCAAAAAAAGTGATTCCATCAGCTGAACTGTAGATTTTTAATTATAGTTTGTAATTATTGAGCTGCAGATGTTCAGTGAACTGATGCAGCCTGAAGGCATCAGAGGAACGAACCAGTCGGACGCTCGTCTCTTTAGATGCATCAGTTAAAAGTCTATTCGTCTAAAGCTATGAAAAATAAATAAATCCATAAAATGTCAGATGTTTATGGAGTCAGGTTCAGTTCTACGGAGTTCTGCAGGGGTCATGACGAAGGTCTCTGGTTTTTGGTGTTTTCCATCCATCCATCCATTTTCTTCCTCTTGTCCGGGTCGGGTCTGGGGGGCAGCAGGTCATTCCAGACATACCCCCCCTGCAACGCTTTCCAGCTCTTCCTGGGGGATCCTGAGATGTTCCCAGGCCAGCCGAGAGAAATAATCCTTCCAGCGGGTTCTGGGTCTGCCCCAGGGTCTCCTTCCAGGTGGACGTGTTGGGAAGACCTCCAGAGGAAGCCTCTCCGAATCAGATGCCCATACCACCTCAGCCTGGGGCCTGGACTAGAAGCAGGATCTGGGGTTAGCGAGGTATCTTCAGGTTAAATCCTGGGT
>NW_007578764.1:89648-91833 GCF_000690725.1 Stegastes partitus
CCCATTTTATGTGCACGCGCTCAGATCAGATCAGACAGACCTGGGTTGACTTACTGAGCTGAGGACCCCCGTCGTAGGACCGGTTGCCCTGAGTGGGCTGTTGGGGTTAGAGGTCCTGGTATGTTGGTCTGGCTTCAGGCTCCTGGACGATGTTCTTGGTTCATGTTTCTGTTCAAAACATTGGCCGACATGTTGGTTTGAAACCAGAAGAAGAATTTAACTTTACCTGATCTGATTCCATGACGTAAGTAAATGCGACCTAAACACGAACTAAATGTGACGCAAAGACACAAATGAAGCTCACGAGAAAAACAAGTCAACAGAAAAGCTGAACATTTAAAGACGAGAACGATGAAAACCATCCGACTGATGAGCAGGACGTGATCACATGACGACGGCTCAGTGAGCTCACGTTCCCTCTGATGCTCTCATCCAGTGTCACCCGGCTTCACTCTTTCAGCTGCTGTTAAAGTAAGTAAAGAACAAATATGAAAACATCGTGCAGCCGAAGAGTCGACTCGCTGCAGATCTTCTAAAGCCAACAAGGTTCCAGTGTTTGGTCTGTTTTGGGGTTGAATCCATCCACGAAGGCAGAACAATGAATCCAGAAACTCTGAGCTTCTCTCAGCCTGCAGGAGTCCTGACATCTGATTGGTCAGAAGGTGTTTTTGTACGCTGGTCCCTGGAACATCACCTGTTCTGGAGCAGCTCAGGTGTTCAGCATCAGTTACCACGGTGATGTAGGAAGTAAACTACCTGAAGATGCCGAGTGTTCCTGTGAGCAGCACCGAAGGACGTCTGAACGGATCAGAATGTGACGCACAGCCGTCACACACCTTCCTCTTATTCTTCTGTCCCTGTCTGTGATTGGTCCTCTGTAGCTCCGCCTCTCTTACTTGAGCATGGTCAGAGAATATTCACAAACGGAGCGAGTTCTTCACAGGATCGGGTCGACAGAAACCAGATCAATAAAGACTGGATTAGTTAAACCTGCGCCATAGAACAAACACACCTGCAGCCGAGTCAGAACCAGCCAACAGCCTGCAAGAGTCTGTTCTGAGGGAGGAGAGAACCAGCAGGGTCTGACCAGAACCAGAACCAGCAACCAATCAGTTCTTCAATCAGTTGATCAGTTGAATGTGAACTCTGCTGTGTCACAAAGGGCCATCAATGATCAATAAATAACCAATCAGCTTCACTGGAGAACAGTCTGTCAGTTACTTTTACTCTGATTACTTTTTAGACTTACTTACTCATCAAGTTTCTGCTCTTCTTCATCTTTACCTGAGGTTCTGCGTTTTGTTCTGTCCACAAAAATATCTGTTGGTCTTGATGAAAAAAATAAAAATTCTCCTCTGAGTTCTACTGAACGCAGCGAAGCGGTCCAGTTCAGAGAGCACAGATACCTGAGAACCATCAGAACACAGCTGTTCCTCGGACACATCAGGAGCCGAACCGGAGCAGAACAGGAGCCGAACCGGAGCAGACGCGGCTGCTGCGGCTCTTCGCTCTTTCTGTTTCTGAGTCTCCGAGAGTCCACCTGCCGTCAAGTTACTGCTGACACACCTGCACTTCCGCTGTGCGCTGTCAGAATAAAACTACATGCTTCTGCCAGGAAGTCCATTCATTGACATAAAAGCTCTACAGAACTACAACACTTTGGTTCAAGAAGCTGTGAGGCTCCAGAACAAACTGCAAACCAGAAATAAACAAAAAACTACAAACTGCTCGTAGAAAAGTGAAGCTGCAGCAGATTGAAATGAGCTCAGCAGAAACTTGACTGGAACAAAGCAGAACCTGACCCGGAGTCCGATAAAGCTCAGCGTGATGCTCGTTTACTTTCTTCTATTAATGAACAAGTACATATGTTTACATTTATACACATATCATACAGATTGTATTTTATCTTAGATTTTCCACCGTTACTGATCATCACTGCTCACTGAGAGTTTATTTCATTACGTTTGATAAAAACTTTACGACCGCATCGTCAGATTTTAGTGTTTTAATCCATCTATAATCTATATTCTATCTATCTATATATCTATCTATAATCTATCTATCTATCTATCTATCTATCTATCTATCTATCTATCTATCTATAATCTATAATCTATATTCTATCTATCTATCTATCTATCTATCTATAATCTATCTATCTATAATCTATAATCTATCTATCTAT
>NW_007578764.1:97747-99887 GCF_000690725.1 Stegastes partitus
CACCTGCAGCCTGCAGAGAATTCAGTTTTTAAATAACATTTCACTAATTTTGTTGTTCTTACATTAAAAGGCTGGAAAAGAAATCAACTGAACTTAAAGATGTTTCCTTTTTATCCAACAGATGAAATCCAGTTGAATCCTGGACGTTTATTTCTGAAACGAGATGACCACCAGCTGGTGTTCACAGAGAAACATCTGGAGACTTACCGGGTTTTTCTAACGTTTTCTTTTGATTCTTCAGATGTTTTTTATTTTTTAAAAAAGTTAGTCATGATTATTGACAGTCAACAGAAAAAGTGTTGCTTAGTTCATTTTACAGACAATTCCATTATTATTATTATTGTTATTATTATTAATAAAGGTGCCTTCGCCTTAAGTCGACTGGGATAGGCTCCGCCCCCCGTGACCTAGTGAGGATTAAGTGGTGTATAGATAATCAAGGTAAATTCTTCATTTTAACATCATTAAATAAATTCTTTGGGTTTTGGGATTCATTTAACATTTTACAGACGTTATTTAGAGAACACTAGAAATATTTCTGGACATTTCAGTCATGTTCTCTATTGCTTTCGGACCATTTTATTAATATTTGTTTTTATATCTTGTTGGTCAGTTTGAAAATATTTTCAGGGCATATTACTGATATTTTTCTGACATTGTCCTAATTTGTCTCCATTTCGTGTTCTTCAGATAATGTAATGTTCATTATTTCCGGTGATATTTCACCTTTAGACATTCTTTGATTCTTAGAAGAAGCGGATCCTGCTGGAATTCTGCCTCCTCACAATGTGACGTGTGAGGAAACACAGAAATGAAGCTGCAGGTGTCTGGTGGGCGGGGCTAAAGAGGGCGGGGCTTCTCACCTGGCAGCTGAGTACCAAGTTTCAGGAAGTTGAACCTCCAAGAACCAAAGACAGAGCTCTGGATCTCCACTAACTCCTCCTCCTCCTGCTGACATGGTTCAAACTGCTGGACCAACAGCCAACCAGAGCCTTGCATGAGCAGTGACATCACAAGGATTCAGACCAATGAGGTTTCAGATCTATGCATCTATTGTTCTAACTGGATCCCTAAGGTGTGACTGGTTTAACTGGTCAGAATGGTGGTTAGCACCGTGGCCTCACAGCTAGAAGGTCGCCGGNTCACCAGGGTCACGGGGCTGGAGGTCCACCTTCACCAGGGTCACGGGGCTGGAGGTCCACATAGTCCACATTGTTGGGTGTTTCTGTCTCTGCCTTTGTGAAGCGCTATGAGATGACTTGTTGTTGTAAATATGCGCTATACAAATAAAATTGAATTGAAAATCCAGAACCTGATCCTGTAACTGATCCAGAACCTGATACAGTAGCTGGAGCTGCTGCAGCCCTGCAGCTCTCTGATTGGACACGACTCACAGCAGGGCTTTCTGGGAGTTGTAGGTTTTATTCTGACTCCGTCCACTGAACTGCTGTATCTGTGATGTCATTGTGATGTCATCTGAACACCAGTCCAGGTGTGTGAGAGTCTCGACATACTAACTCTTGTTTGTTCTGTCTCTGAGAGGACCCTCATTCACAGAACCAGAAACCTGAGACCAAGCTGGACCCTCAGAGTGATCACAAGATGATGTCACTGTCTCGGTTTTATATGAAACACACACACACACACACACACACACACACACACACACACACACACACAGACGGTGGCCCGGGGGTTGAAAGGTTATTGGCTGCTTGGCTGGAGCTCTCAGCCAATCCTGTGCGAGTATTGAGAGTTGGGATTTTCTACATTGTTGCTGTGCAGAGAATCAGCTGAATGACCTACATTCATCCTCCACACACACACAGTACAGTGCTATTGTCTGTGTGTGTGTGTGTGTGTGTGTGCGTGCGTGCATGCGTGTGTGTGTGTGTGCAGCAGCTTCATCAATAGTTCATGTGTGTTATCTGTGTGTTGTTGTATCTCTGTGAGGATGGAGAACCAGAGGATTCTGAACGTTCTGTGTTCGGCAGAAAGAACAAAGACCCACATCAGTCTGCCAGAACCTGAGAGCCAATCTGAACGCATCTACAACATTTCATCAACCTTAAAGGAACACCAAGTACACAGGTGAGTGTGGAGGGAGCTCTATGTGTGGTTGTATTAAATCCCATCAAAC
>NW_007578764.1:102387-103729 GCF_000690725.1 Stegastes partitus
TTTCTAAAAAAGTTTCTTCTTTGTAAAATTCAGAAGGTTTTCCGGCTATGAGCAACTTCCTAACATGAAACATTAAACTTGCTGTTTACATCTAGACTACAACAACAACAACAACAACAATAATAATAATAACAATAATTAACTCAATGTGTGAGTTCACTGAACTGATTTCTGATCAATAATCAGGTGATGAAACAGCTTTAACTTCCCATTTAAACAAGAGTCACTTTAGTTCCTACCTGCTCCTGTTTCTGGGGGACAGCTGGGAGTGGAACACCTTCACAGATTAACGAAGCAACACACTGATCGATTATCAGAATATTTACTCTTCGATTTGAGTCAGTTTCAGTTAGACTTTTCATAGCGGAATGAAAACGATTGGATGATGTCACAGACAGCATTGATCGATCAGTGATTGATCTGTGTGAGCTCCTGATTGGCTGCTCAGTCAGTCGCTCCCAAATCCTGACGTCTGATTGGCTGCTTAGTCAGTCGCTCCTAAATCATGACGTCTGATTGGCTGCAGGCTTGTTTTCCATGACGGTCCTCACAAACACAGTGATCAGATTTAATATTCAGTTTAAATCCTTCATCCTTTAATCCTCCTCATCCTCACATCTACAGCCCACAGTCAGAGCAGCCTGGACACAGAACCAGAAGCTCTGCAGAGCCCAGACAGGTTCTGATCCAACTCATTTATGATCTAGAGTATGATTTAATTAATAAAGTTCATAAACTCCGTCCTGGACAAAACAGATTCTGATTCTACAGAACAAAGTACAATGTATCTTTAAGAACAGCAGGACCCTCTGAGGAACCGGTCCGCTCCAAGGGATCGGTCCGCTCCGAGGAACCAACAGAGCCAACTTTATCATGAAACATTGTTAGAACATCAAAATAACACTTTGACATTTACAGACGTGTCAGCCTTAAACAGCTTTAAATGAAACAACTGGAGAAGAACAACAGACACACAACCAGAACCACAACCAGAACCACAACCAGACACACAACCAGACACACAACCACAAACAACAACCAGACACACGACCAGAACCACACCCAGAACCACAACCAGAACCACAACCAGACACACAACTAGACACACAACCAACACACAACTGAACACAACCAGACACACAACTTGACACACAACCAACCCACAACCAGACACAAACAGACACACAACCAGAACCACAACCAGACACACAACTAGACACACAACCAACACACAATCAACACACAACTTGACACACAACCAACCCACAACCAAACACAACCAGACACACAACCAGACACACAACCAACACACAACCAACACACAACTTGACACACAACCAAC
>NW_007578764.1:105142-110490 GCF_000690725.1 Stegastes partitus
AACTAACTACATGACCAACCCACCCACTAACTAACTAACTACATGACCAACCCACCCACTAACTAACTAACTAACTAACTAACTAACTAACTAACTAACTAACTAACTAACTAACCACAGAGCAGTGGGGTCACATGACCGCCTCCCTGCTCTCTGATTGGCCCCATCGTCAGGTTCTGGATCACGTGTTGACCTGAAAACCAATCGATCCATTCGATTGCCGATCGATCAGCTGTAACTATGGTAACCAGCCTCTTTTAAATGTGTTTCATGAATAAACTGAAGAAACATCCAATCAGCTGATTATTGATCAGCAACTGATCCGGTGCTGCTGATCATGAGCGCGCGCGCACGCGCGCACAGGTACCAGGTGTGTGTTTGAGCGTCATCAAGCTGCAAAACTGTAAATTTATTAATAACGATTTTAAACGCGCACGCGCAGCAGCACGTGGCACGGGACCGCGCAGCCACAACAACAACAAGAAGCTGCAGTCGGAGCAGCTCAGGTTCTGTTCTGTTGTGGTTCTGTTGTGGTTCTGGTTCTGCTGGGGAGCAGCAGAACCGGCAGCTGCAGCCAGATGTTCCTGAGCAGAACACAGAGCTGCGAACTAGAACGGAACCAGCCGTGGTTCCACTCCGAGGTTCTGCTGCAGCTCTGTGTGCTGGTTCTGGTTCCGGTTCCTACCTGATCAGCTGATCAGCTGCTGCATCCACCTGCGGCTCCGTCACGTGACCCGGTCCGGACTCCAGAACCGGCTGATTGTCTCCCGCTGTGGCGCGCGCTGCCTCGCATGAGCTGATCGATGATCGATGATCAGCTGCTGCTCGGATCGATCACTGTGATCGATGATCTGATCCGATCGTCGCTCTTCATCCTCCTTATCGATACAACGGCGTCTCGCGCTCACTGAGGCTGGCAGCAGTGCGAGGCGCGCTCACGACCCCAGCCGCGGGCACGCCCACGTCCTCGCCCATGCGCGCTCACAGCGACTCCAGCCAGAGGATGTTTGTGAGGTTTTCACATGAAAAACAATAATCAATCAGCGATGATCGATCGTGACTCATTGATGACGCGTTTCTGTTTTTATCGGTTATTGTTGTTGTTTAGTTGTTTTAATGTTGCATTCGTGTTTCATTTTGAGTTGACTCCAGTTGTTGTTGCTGATCTGATGAGTTTGTTCTTCAGGCTTCAGTCTGAATGAATTCATGTTGAAGCTTTAAGATGAAACCATTCATTAGTCAGACTGAGGAAATCAAACCTCATCCAGCCTCCACTGGAACAAAATACAACTACGATGTGAGACCAGAACCGGTCCGATGATGTCCAGACTGGACCAGACGGTGTTCATCAGCTGGATGGGGTGGGTTGGGTTTTATGATCGGGTTCAGAACTGAACAGAACCTCTGGAACTTCACCGAGAACTCACTCAGCTCCATCATATGACTCTGCTGCTGAGGATTGTGGGTAAGAATGATGCTGCTGCCTCCTTGTGGCCAATTAGCAGAACCTCTGTAGAACCGCTGTTTGGTTCTTCTGCTCAGGTTCTGTTTAGGTGATCGAATGAAAACCCGACCATGAACATTTTATTTCTGATTCCTGAACTCAGATCGACAGCTGAGTCTGATCAGGTTCCTTACTGATTATCTGCTTCACACAGGTTGATGTGTGAAGCGTACCAGACTGAAACTGGCGTGACTGGTGTAACTGGTGTGACTGGTGTGACTGGTGTAACTGGTGTGACTGGTGTAAATGGTGTGACTGGTGTGACTGGTGTAAATGGTGTGACTGGTGTAAATGGTGTGACTGGCGTGGCTGGTGTAACTGGTGTAACTGGTGTGACTGGTCTGCAGAAAGTGGAGTCACCATGTTGGTACGAAAATGCTCTAAAAATCTTTATTGTTGCAGAGAATATTCACAAACAAAAGAAACAGAAACACAGAAGAGGAACTTCTTTATAAAAATGAAAAACATTCTGAAACTATCATTTACAACATAGCTGTTAGCCCCACCCCTCTGCAGAGGCTCCGCCCACTGACAGCATCTGATCTCAGCTACATCTGCATTCAGCTTAAGCTGGCTCCACCCCCACACCATCTCCATGACAACAACACACAGGATGAGTTCCAGTTGGTCAAAAATGTACAAATATCCTTCAAGTCCTTTCCATTGTTTCCAGAGCCCCGCCTCCTCCTCTTCATGGTACCCAGGTGCAGGGTGGAGCTTAAGACAACAGGAAACAATCACAGCCGTCCTATTGGTCGGTTTTGAACTTCTTTGGTCCTATAGGTGTACTGTACATGACAAATAAAAACAGTTAAAACATATAACAGACACAGTACACCTGTAGCAATACACTTGCAGCAGTAGTAGACTTGTACAACTACACCTGTAGTAGTACAACTAGTATTACACCTATAGCAGTAGTGATACACTTGTAATGGTATACCTGTAGCAGCAGCAGTACACCTGTAGCAGTACACCTGCAGCAGCAGTACACCTGTACTAGTACACCTGTAGCAGCAGTACACCTGTACTAGTGCACCTGTAGCAGCAGTACACCTGTAGCAGTACACCTGTACTAGTACACCTGTAGCAGCAGTACACCTGTACTAGTGCACCTGTAGCAGCAGTACACCTGTAGCAGTACACCTGTAGCAGCAGTACACCTGTACTAGTGCACCTGTAGCAGTACACCTGCAGCAGCAGTACACCTGTCAACTCCACAGAGAGATAAGAGGAACTTACTGGTCCGAAGCTAGGGGTCTCTTCACGGCAGGTTTGGTGTCTTTGTTGGTTTCTACAATGACAGAAAAAGAAGTCATGAACATCCCTAAACATGTCAGGTTCTATCTGAACTCTCCAGGTTCTGCTGGTTCTCACCTTGTAGCCACCGGACCTGCGTCGCCGGACCGTAGCCCTTCTGGTTGCGGGCAGCGATGCGGAAGATGATGGCGGCTTTGGTGGTGTAGTCAATGTGGGCATTGGCGAGGCTGGAGGCCTGGACCAGGCAGGATGGGTTTGGGCCACAGTACACCCTTATGAAGGCAAGCTGGGCCGGACCGGAACCAGGCCTGGAGGAGGTGGACTGGCTGGACTGGATGGCCAGGTACACAGAGTACTCGCTAATTGGCCCAGACGTAATGGCGGGAGGCTCCCAGGTGAGCTGGGCGCCTTCCAAGCTCTGCAAAACCACAAACCAGCTCAGTCACATGACCCGAATGTGTTCGGTGGCAGGTCTCTGACCAGAACCACAAACACGGACTGGGTTTCCATGGCAACTCCTTTCCACCAACACCCTGCCGGCTGATTGGTTAAAAGCGTCTCACCTTGCTGATCTTGATGGCACACGGCGCTCCGGGGAAACCGGGCAGGCATGTCTTAAACGCAGACACCTCTGAGAAGGCACCGCGGCCGCAGATGTTGATTCCTGCGACGCGGAACTTGTAGGCCGTCCCTGGCTGAAGCTCCACCTTCCTCATCTGGCTGTAATCCTGCAGCACACCTGAGTCGTCCTGCAGGTATGCCACATCACCAGTACCACTGATACCATTAATAACGCCATCAACATCGAGACTTCAACGATATTTAAAGGTGGTATTTTTACCTCGGCTACGCTGCCGTCGTGGGGGACGTAGTAATGAGTGACCACCATGTTGGTAACCTTGACGATGCCGATGTCGAACCACAGAGAATCTTTCACCGCTGGCGTCAGCTGCGTCTAAACACACAGTTAGCATCTTGTTAGCCTGTTGTAAACTGATGTTAACGTGTTGTTAGCCTGTTTACATTTTGAGTGTGTTTATGGCCTGTTGTTAGCCTGTGCTTAGCTTCTTGTTAGTGTGCTGTTAGCACAGTGTGGGCATGTCCTTGACATGTTGTTAGTATGTCATTAGCCTGTTGTTAGTTTGATGTTAACCTGTTGTAAGCAGGCTGTTAGTTTGTGGATAGTCTACTAATGATGTTGTTCATCTTGGTCGTCTGTTGTCAGCATGGTGTTAGTTCAGTGTGTCCATGTCCTCAGTGAGTGTCAGTCTACTGACAGCATGTTTTCAGTCTATTGGTGCATGTTTTCTGTGTGTTGTTCAGTCAGTGTAACATGTACTTATGGTGTTGATAGCCTGTGAATGTGTTCTTAGTGAATTGTTAGCTGTTGTTAGTGTGTTAGTCTGTTCTAAGCATCTTATTAGATTGTTGTTAGAATGTTCTTAGCATCTATTTTTGTCTAGTGTTAGCATGATGCTAGCCTGGTGTGGCTATGTTTATGGATGTTGTCAGTGTATCGCTAGCCTGTTGGAGTAGTTGTTAGCATGAAGCTAACCCAGTGTGGCTATGCTGTTAGCGTGATGTTTGTGAATTGTTGCATCTCTCACCGCTGCAGTTGTTGCGATGCCATTGGTCATGTCTGTCAGTGTTGAGGCAGTTTGAATCTTCACCTGGCCAGCTGTCAGAGTAGGGGCGGGGCCAAAAGTGCTGGCCAATCGGGCGACAGCGCTGGTTATGGCCGATGACGCTGTCTCGTGTCCGTTACTCTCTGCTGCCGGGTCATTGAGGCTGTCGGCCGGGGCAAGGCCTTCTGAGAAACACAGGAAAAGAACTTCACTGACCAGGACAGGGTGGTTAGATCTGAACACGGTGTTTACCTGACAGGTGCGTCAATGCCTGTTAGTCATGTGGATGGTGAAAACTAACACACAAAGACTCTGTTCAGGGTGCTTGTTTCTAAAGCCGTTTCAGACCAGAACTCTGTTAATCTGACGTTAATTTACCGTTTTTGTAAACGTCTCACCGGGTCGGACCGGGTAGCATTTAACCTCCAACACGGTCAGAACCGAAGCGTCACATGAACAGACACAAACAAGTAGCAGGACTCTGAGTTCTGTGGAGAAATCTAAAGGATTTTTTCCACATTTCAGCTCCAAAATTCATCAGAAACATCTCAGAGAGGTTCTGTGTGATCACAACAGAACATGAAAAGAACCCTGACCTCAGTCTGAATGACAGCGTCACGTCACATTCACACACTGAAGAACCAGAAATGTTCCAGGGTTTCTGTCTGACAGGCTCTTTAATAAAACCAGTTCACATTCTGCTAGTTCTTGTTCTACCTGTGGGAACACTGTGCTGTGGTTCTGGCTCTGGTTGGTGGTAGACGTCCTGCTGCTGTTGGGCCAGAGCTGCAAGTTCCTGCTGAGTCAGAACCAGAGTGACGGATGGATTCGCGGAGACACCGCCACCTGGAGGCAGAAACAAGCCTTAAATACGACAGTGTATAGATAATACTGATTTCTCTGGGTATGTGCGCTGCCTGTAGGGCTGCCTGTAGCGCTGCCTGTAGGGCTGCCTGTAG
>NW_007578764.1:112108-114510 GCF_000690725.1 Stegastes partitus
GCTGCCTGTAGAGCTGCCTGTAGGGCTGCCTGTAGGGCTGCCTGTGGCGCTGCCTGTAGGGCTGCCTGTAGGGCTTCCTGTGGCGCTGCCTGTAGAGCTGCCTGTAGAGCTGCCTGTAGAGCTGCCTGTAGGGCTGCCTGTAGGGCTGCCTGTAGAGCTGCCTGTAGGGCTGCCTGTAGCGCTGCCTGTAGCGCTGCCTGTGTGTGGTAGTATTTTCTCACCCATGTGACCTGCAGCCTGTGTCGTTGTCTGGTGAGCTGCGTCCTCTGCTGCCGTCGTCCTGGACACCGCCTCACCTCCATCCTCCTCTGATGACATCAGCTCCTGAGGAAGACCGCCGTCTGATGACGTCATCTGTGGACATGACTGGTTAGCTGAGGGGCCGTGTGTGTTGTCTGTGGGTGTGTGTGTGTGTGTGTCGTACCTGTGTGCTTCCCTTCACATGTATCTGCAACACTGGCGCTGCTGATGACATCATATACTCTGATTTGTTATCTGTCTGCATAGGCTCCTCCCCCTCCCCTATTGCCATTACCATGGCGACAGACTCCGCCCTGTCCTCTCCGACCAATAACGACATCTGCTGCAGAAACACACACAACTATCACCATCATCCTGTGTGTGTGTGTGTCTTATTGTGTGTGTATGTGTGTGTGTGTGCGCATGTCACCTACAGGGATGGATGGTCCAGGTACGGGTGTGGCTTGTGTAACCGTGGTGACAGCACTGCTCTGATTGGCTGCTGTGGAGGGGGCGGGGTCAGAGGTGGAGTCTCCCTGCAGACTGTCTCCACGCTGCTGAGCTGCAGATGTAAAGAGCAACAGTCCTGACTCTGGTCACATGACATGAACTGTCCAGGTGAGTCCAGGTAAGAGCAAGTTACCTGTGGCGGTGGTGGCGGTGTTCGTGGTTCCTGTCTCGTGAGTCTCACATGGTGGGTTAGAACACACCTGGAGCACAAACACACATCAACACACCTCGAACCAATCACTGATAAACACCAACCTGTCATGGCCAGGTGTGCTCTCACCTGTCGGACCCCTCCTGCCCCAGCAGTGGTGGCGGTGTTCGTGGTTCCTGTTTCGTGAGTCTCACACGGTGGGTTGGAGCAGGTGGTTCCTGTGTTCAGACCGACAACTGAGGACAGATCTGAATTCACCTGAGGAGGAGGCGAGCACCTGAAGGTCACACACCTGAACACCTGAGTGCTCCGACAGGTGAGCAACAAAAACACAGGAGCTGATTCTGGTTCTGTCGGCTCACCTGCAGCATGCTCACCGACGTCACCGTGGTGGTGTTGGTCGTTCCTGTCTCGTGTGTCTCGCAGGGTGGGTTGGAGCATGCTCTGTTGCTGTTGCCAATGGTCGCTGTGGCAACGGTGGGCGTGTTGGTGGTGCCGGTGTCGTGTGTCTCACAGGGTGGGTTGGCGCAGACCAGCGTCACTGTGACATCATCAGTGACATCATTAATCCACCTGATTGTTTCTCCTGCAGTATTACTGCGTACCTGTAGCAGTACTGCACTCCTCTGAATGTCCAGTAGTCGTACTGGTTTCCATACCTGCAGTGTCTCCTCCAGCTCCCTCTGCAGTAGTAGTTGTAGTAGTGCTTGTAGTACTGCTGGGCTCTTCTGAAGTCGGAGAGGCCATGATGGAGGCGGGCAGGTCCTGGACCAGAGGCTGAGCCTCGGCGCCGCTCGGAGTCGTGATTAAAGTCACCTGCAGATAAACGCAGTATTACTACAGGAATACTCCGCAGTACGGACACAAAACTACAGCGATACAACAGGAACATACTGCTGTAACAAAGTACAAATGGAAAACTGCAGTATAGCTGGCAGTACTACACTGAAGTACAACAGTATAACTCTGAGGCTGCTTTCAGATGAACTACCTGTTTGGGTCCTGTTGTGGCAGCGGTTGCCATGGTGACCTGGTTGGCCAACGTTGTGATGGTTGCCAGGGTGGTGATGGGCATCACCAAGGAGGCGTTAGTGCTAGCAACCGTGGAGACACACCCTGGTAACGTCCCGAGACTGGAGACACCTGCAGACACACAACAGACACACACCTGTAAAACACACCTGTAGACGTATCAGAGAGCCTGATGGACAGCTCGTCTCTGATGGTGAACTCCAGGTGTGTTACACCTGATGTGAAGAGCACTTGCACTCACCTGTTGTAGCCTTGACGACCAGTGTGGTGACGGTAGGTTTGGTGCCAACAGCTCCAGGTGACACCAGCCTGACTCCGCCCATCGGGACGGTCCTGAGGATTGTACCTGCTGAACCTGGAGCTCCTTTAAGGACAACCTACACACACACACGTTCCGACATTACAGTTACCCGTGTGTGTTAGTTACCCGTGTGTGTGTGTGTGTGTTACCTGTGTGTGTGTGTGTGTG
>NW_007578764.1:115779-117376 GCF_000690725.1 Stegastes partitus
TGATGGAAAAAGTCCATTAAAGTGATCAATCTGGACCCTCCTCTGTGGACTTCAAGGACCTGGACCTCTGGAACATTCACAGTCTGAAGGTAGAACTCTGGTCAGTAGATACAGTATCATGTTTTATTTTAGTTATAAAACATGCTTTACATTTTCTGCAAAGAATGAACTTGCAGAAGCCGCCTTCCTGTCTGTGGCTGATCAGCCTCATCCACCTTAAAGAGGCTCCAGTCGGTCTCTCGTGCTTCACTGCATTTTATTTCAAACTCACTGCTGTATTCTCTATGATCTGGTTGGCTGGACATCATGAAGCATTCGTACGCAACAACACTGGTATATGTTCACCTATAAAGCTCTGCTGACTCCCAGAACACCTCGAAGAACCCAAACCCTAACACCTCAGCGCTCGTCTCACCATCAGCTCCAGGAGTTACCATCTGGTGCCTCCTTCAATGGTTTTAACAGACTTTGACCAAACAGTGTTCTCCTGTCATGGTCATGCAATAATCTCCAAAACACTCTTAAACTAGAAGCGCTTACATCCATTAATGAGTTTAAGAGCATCACGACCAGCTGTCAGTCTGTGTTATCCTCAGATTGTTTTACTGTTCGCTATTCATTGTCGATCATGATCTGTTTCATGTTTGCTGCTACCTCGGTCAGGTCTCCCTTAGAAAACAGATTTCTCATCTCAATGGGACTTCCTGGTTAATGAAGGCAAATAAAAGTTACTGCAGATAAAGAATCAGCTCGTTCAGTCAGAGGAAACTGGATTTTCCATTGAAGACATATTCTCCCACAGAAGTGCTGCCTCATGATCCACACTTTATATTTCATGTATGACCTCGATGTGGGATCTACACAACACATATGGTCACGCTCGGTCAGCGCTGAGAGCTGCACCAACATTTGCTTTGTTAAAAAGACGTGAATAAGAGTAACAAACACCGTCTTTGATATACATATATATCCTTTATATATTACTGTAGATATGATATGCAGTTCTGTGAGCTCGTCTACTGCAAAGACGCTCAGTTCCAGTTGATCAGCTGATTGAGCAGAGCTGTGGGAGGTTCTGTCTAGTTCTGATCCAGTCTTACCAGCACAATTCATCAGTACCTGGAGAATCTGGGTCACTGGGCTGCTCCCAGCCTGACCAGTAGCTGCTCCGCTCTGAACCGGCTTGGTCTGAACCACCGACATCACCTTGCCCAGGTTGCCAAGGCTACCAACCTGAAACAAAGAGAGGGATTGTCTTTATATACCGCCTGTGTCCACGTGATTGGCTGAGTGTTGGCCTCGTGACTGTAGGTACAGGAAGTACAGGTGTATACAAAAGGTCACATGTACTTGTAAACACCAGGTATGTCATAGCAGTCAGAGTGGACAGAAGTTCAACTAAACTTGTCGTCTTTCTGACTCAAACTTGGTTCTTCATCAGTCCACAGGTTCTGGATGGTTCCAGTCAGGACTTTGGGGAGACCAGTCTAGAACCTTCATTCCAGCCTGATGGAACCATTTCTTCACCACTTTGATGTGTGTTTGGGCTCATTGTCTGGTTGGAACATCCAACTGTGTCCAAGATCAACCTTCTGCT
>NW_007578764.1:117936-129091 GCF_000690725.1 Stegastes partitus
GATACCAACTGAAGAGTTCAAACTTGGACTCGTCCATCCAGAGGACCTTCTTCTAGTCACCAACAGTCCAGTGTTTGTGTTTCTGGATGTTTGCAGGCCTCAGTAAAGGCTTCTCAGCAGCTCTTCTTCCCTCTAAGCCTTGTTCCATCAGTCGTCTCTTATGGTCACTCTGGAGACCTTCTCAGACTCTGGTCTAGAAGCATCTCTGGCTGAAGATCAGCAGTGCTCTTCCTTCTGTCTCTAGTCCTTCAAGTCTTGAGGTGTCCACATCTACTTCAGTGAACTTTGTTTTCCTGCCTCTTCCTTGGAGCATCTTCTAAGAACCAGTCTCGTTAATTGACTCCAGATCTTACCTGACCACACTGTGAGAACGCTTCATGTCTCTCCCTGTTTGTCTCAGAGACCGTCCAGCATCATGAAGAGCTTTAATGTGGACTCAGTTCTCCACGTTGTACCATGTTGAACATTCAGCCACTAAAACTAATGTTTCTGGGTTAGGACCGACCCAGTCACAGTCCGGTCAGGAATGAAGGTAAATAACTAGAATCTGACATCTGAGTCAAGAAATAATAATGTGCTTTAAAATTTTTTTGTAAAACTGAATTTGAAAATTCATGTATAACAATAATAATTAGATTTTAACATTAAAATATCATTCTGGTTAAAGAGCTTCTACATGCTGGTGCATTAATCATGGCAGAAACATAATAAATGATGTTGCTAATTAGCAATGCTGTTAGTTTAGGGCGGCTGTGGCATAAACCTGACACTGGGTGGAGGTGTAGTACATGAGTTAAGGACTGTACATACACTGTCCAACAAAAACTAATTCCTGAGTTTGTTTACTACGAATGTTTTTAGATTTGTGCTTCTACTTGGAGAATCTGGATGAATTCTATCACAGGACTGAATTTACCACAAGAGTTTTATAAATTCAACAGTTTTAGCAATTTTGCCCATTTCCAGGGGACTTGTCTGGGATTTAAACGCGGTCGTTCCCTTAACATGTTCTCACACTTACATGAATAAAAACGAACACGACTGTCATAAAGAGCCCATACTCTGCTCATTTCCAGGTTTGTCATTATGTGTTTGAGGCTTAATAGAACATGTTTACCTGCTTAGTGTTTCTAAACATTATTTTCCTGAATGTTGCTGCAGCGCCACCTCCTGAACAGCACAGTCTGCTCTGATTGGTCAGCTGGAGGTATGATAGTTTGTGAGATCTGTCACTCACCAGAGCTCCGCCCCCTCCAACGCTCAGAGGGCTGTTCACCAGTGTGATGGTCTTTGTGACTCCGCCCACCACTGTGGTGACCACCTGCGCCTGCGGAGACACTGTCACTGTGCCCGACTTATGGACTGTGATGATTGGTCGGCTGGGCGTCCCAGGGGCAGAGACGACAGAGGCCCCGCCCACCTGAGCAGCTGCTGTCTTCAATGTTCGAGTGGCTTGGTTACTCACCTGAGAGAGGGCAAGACACACACCTGAGACTGTCACTGTTGGTGTTGTGTTTGTGTTGGTGCTTGTGGTCAGTTGTGTGTCCTCAGAGCTTTACCACTTTCACACTGCTGGATCCTGGACTGACGCTGACTGTCTTCACGACTGACGTTCCTGCGGCGACGTTCAGTATGGCCGGCATGGACGGAGGGATCTTCTGTGTTGCTGCAGCAGCCGCCGCCAGCGCCGCCATGCCACTCATCTGAGGACTGTTGCCAGTTGGCTGAGAGCAGACAGGAAGGAGATGTCACAAGGTGTAGTGAAAGCTGTGAAGCAAGTATGGTCAGAATCATGCAGATGCGTTTACCGTCTGACTGGGTTGAGCAGGTACCACCATACCAACACCTGCAGGGACCGTCGACACAGCAACTGGAGATTTGGGTGTGGCCTGTCTCACCGTGATGATGGAAGCTCCACCCACTGTGCCTGGAGCTGCTGCCACCTTCAGGGTTGCTGCAGAAACAAGGCCGACAGGTGAAGGAGCGGCATGTCTACCTGTTTTGCATCTACCTGTGCAGATGTGTAGACCCACCTGGTGCTTTGGTAGTTGCGGCTGGCACGCCTCCAGGTATGGAGGTGGCAGGTGAGGGGACAAGTGTAACGCTGGGTAGCGGGACACTCTGGTTAGCTGGTGTCATGGCAATGGGGGTGGGGATCTTGGGGGAGCTAGCTCCAGGTGTGGGGGCGGGGCTGGAGGCAGGTAAGGCATGAATGTCGTACTTCTGCAGCTGCAGCAGGTAGGTGTCTGCGGTCTGAGACGGCCCCCAGCTCACCTCCAGAGACGACGTGTTCGCCCGAACTAGCTGCACCCGAGAGGGGGCGCAGGGACGCTCTGAGGACGCACAGGTGAAACGAGTAAACAGCACTCAACAAAACACACACAGTGTCCTGTCCTCACCTGTCTTCAGGTAAAACCTGCACTAGCAAACAGCAACACAGGTGCTGTATATGGTGAGCCCTCACCTGTCTCCAGGTACCACAGGTCCTTGCAGCACACCTGGTTGTTCCAGGCCTTGCGGTACCCGTCTCTGCCGCTCCAGACGTACAGTCTGGAGTTGATGCCGACGCCACAGTGACCGGCTCGAGCCCGCGGGATGTTGTCCTCAATGCTGTCCATCAGCACCGTCTCCCAGCACATTGAGTCTGTGCACCGGTGAGCACACAGGTGAGGAGACAGACAATGAGTAAGTGTGTGTGTGTGTGTGTGTGTGTGTGTTTATGTGTGTGTGTGTGTTGTTGTGTACCCAAGTTGAGACAGGCCAGTGTGTTAGTGCACTTCCACTCCTTCTCATGAGTCGCCACTTTAACATCATCCATCACCAGAGGAACCCAGCCTCCAAACACAAACATCCTGCAGACAGGTGAGCAGGTGAGCCCTTAGTACAATTATTGCCTGCATTTGTCTGTGTTGTGTGTCTGTTGTCGTACCTGTTATTGATGGCGGTGGCAGAGTGCAGGCTGCGGGGGAGGGGGACGGTCCCATTGACGGCTGGTTTGCTCCACACCAGAGAGTCTGTGATGTCATGAAAACAGAGCCAATCAGAGGTCAGCATGGTTCAGTGTGTACCTGATGATCAGGTGAGCTCAGGTGTCTCACCTGTGTCCAGTAGCCACAGGTCTCCAAGCCTGCAGCCATTCATCCCCCCGTAGATGATCAGCTTGCTGCTCGTCACCACCGCTGTGTGGCTCTCTCTAGGGGGTGGAGCCATGCCCGACGTCACCGGGATCTCCCAGCCGACCACACTGGAACCTGGACGCAGCTCCAGGCAGTATAGGTCATTCAGGTACCTAAGAACGGATGGACAGGTGAGGCTGGAGGGGACAGGTGAGGCTGGAGGGGACAGGTGAGGTTAGAGTGGACAGGTGAGGTTAGAGGGGACAGGTGAGGCTAGAGGGGACAGGTGAGGTTAGAGTGGACAGGTGAGGCTAGAGGGGACAGGTGAGGTTAGAGTGGACAGGTGAGGCTGGAGGGGACAGGTGAGGCTAGAGGGAACAGGTGAAGTTAGAGTGGACAGGTGAGGCTAGAGGGGACAGGTGAGGCTAGAGTGGACAGGTGAGGCTAGAGGGGACAGGTGAGGCTGGAGGGGACAGGTGAGGTTAGAGTGGACAGGTGAGGCTAGAGGGAACAGGTGAGGTGACAGAAGATACTGGGGGTCTGCATCTGGACCGGCAGCTTTCAGGTCTGTGTCCACACCAAGCTCAGTGTGTCCTACCTTGGAATGTTGTTCTTGGGGTCTTCACTGTCATTGGCCAGTCCTCCGAACAGGTAACAGCGACTGCCAATCAGAGAGAAGCTGTGTCCAAGGCGGGCGCAGGGGGGTGGGCCATTCTTCGGAGCTTTGGCCGTAAGACGTTTCCACTCCCAGCGACTCGCCTAAGGAGGTTACAGGTACTGATGACCTGAACTACCTGAAACCCTTATACACACCTGAACCAATCAAACACACCTAAACACACCTGATCTCGTCAGAACCAGCTGATTTCTCTCTCCCTCTCTTAATATATGTTAACATTTATATGACAGTGCTTGGTGTCAGGTTCTAGCAGAACCCAGATGTGTTCTTCCTCCTAAATGTCATGTGTCTATCTGCTGTACTGATGAAGTTCTGAGGCTCAGGAATGATGGAAAAATCCATTAAAGTGATCAATCTGGACCCTCCTCTGTGGACTTCATGCAGGGCTTTTGGGAGTGTGTGAGTTGGAATTTCAAGTGTTCGTATTGGTGCGACTGGAGCTGTATCAGCGTTGCTGTAACTGACACAGACAGCTGCTGAGTTAACCACAGTGGTGGAAAACAGGACTGTAGAACTTCGGGATTGAGCTTAGAGGTGTTCTGGTGACAAACGGAGTTCAGCTACACGCTGTTTGTTGAGCACCGCGGCCTCCAGCAGCAGCTAGCACAGCCTGCTATGTGGGGCGTTCGGGGAACATCGTAAACTGTAGCGTCTATGGATAAGAACATGTTCAGCAGGTCAGATGTTTCTCCTGTGACCAGGTGGGAAGTGAGACCAGATGAGAAAGTGGGTCACACCTGTGCTACCAGTGACAAAGTTAGTCTGGAGTCCTGTCAAGGGCCTGGAACTCTGGGAATATTCACAGTACGAAGGTAGAACTGAAAATAAAAATGTAAAATATTCATAGTATGCTGACCAATCAGTCTCAGAAGCTGATTGGTCATTGGGTGCGTATTCCCTGCTCCTCGCAGTGAGGTCACCCACCTGCAGCTCGTACAAGTCGCTGCTGTACTTCCCATACTCCACCATCCCTCCAAACACCAGCAGCCGAGTCCCGTCGCACACGAAGCCATAGGCGGCGCAACCGGGCGGGACTTCACCGCGGACCGCTGGGACGAACCACTGGTTGGTAGCTGGAGGGGGGACAGAGACAGAGAAACACTGAGACACTGTCCTCTGCAGAGACAGACAGACAAATGATCGTATATTCATCTTGAGGAAATAAAGGTATGCAGTCGTTCGCACGTTACATTAAGGAAATAAGAGGAAACTAATGTGCAAAATCATGCTGGTATTTCACAGTAAAAAATATAATAATTAAAGTCTAAATACAGTATAACAATAAAAAAAATATAAAATAAAATAAAATAGAATAGAATATTAATCCTATATAAATGGTGATTCCAGGATTATTGAAAAAGTGCTGAAAGTGAAAGAAAGTTTCTGTTTTTTCTGTTGCTGTTTTGTTGTTGTTTTGTTGTTTAGCGTTTCCCGCTGCAGCAACGGAGGGGGCGTGGCTCTGTGGCGTCACCAGTGTTTTCAGTAAAAACGCGCCATTTCTGTCTGTTTCTGCCGGAGCCGCTGAGCTTGTTAGCTACCTGCTAATCCATGTTAGCGGAGCGGCTAGCCTGTTAGCTTCGGCGAGGAAATGCTGAACTACCCTAGCAGGCTAAAGCAGCACTAAGTTCAGTCTCAGCGTCCGACTTCGTTAGCTCGTTAGCAGAGTTAGCTTAGTAGCCGTTAGCTTCCTCTGAGCATCTCTTCACGCAGACATGAAAATCAAATAATGAAACGGAACATAGACATGAACGTCCTACCGGTGTTGTAGACGTGCAGCTCGTCTACGATCCCCTCGTTCCCTCCACCGAACACCACCATCAGCTCCTTGATGGCCACGGCCCGGTGTCCATGCCGGGGCCGCGGAACCGGCCCGCTCCAGCCCAGGACGCGCTTCCAACGGGGCTGGAGCACCGCCGGGGTCGCTGCTTCGGCCGCCATGACGCCACGGTGTGAGTTCACTCCTCCTGATCCTCAGTGCGGGATTCAAATCCAAATTCAGTCGGGAGTCTTTAAGGGGTTCTGGATTAGCATTAGCCCGCTAACTAGCTCCAGGGGCTAACTAGCCGGCTAACAGGAGAGAAGCTGTGTGGGTAGCTAACTAGCTGCTGACAGCGGGATCAGAGACAGGCTTCGTGACTGAAACTCAGACTCTTTTACTAAACCCGGAGGATAAACTACGTCCTCAGGAGATCCGGTCGGTTGCTGGGTCTAACACGGAGCACCGGGTGTGAGCCAGCAGGCAGCCTGCAGCGGACAGTCGGTACGAAGCCGCCGGTAGCTGCTCAGGCTAACACACAGAAACGGGGAGAGAAGCTCCGCGGAGGCTGCAGGCTGCTGTCAGACACGCACAGCCGCGAAGACCCGAGCCGCCATCTTGGTGCTAACAGCTACCACACTGCTGGCTGGTAATGGCAGCGAAGCTAGGTGGCTAACGGCTAACGGCTAACAGCGACTCTTGGTTCACAGGTCATATAATAGATGCACGTTTGCTGTAGTCCGACACATCATCTCTGTAGAACATGAATTATTACAAACCCTGGAAATTAAAACACCAGCTGATGTAATAAAACATTAAAACCTAGATAGTAAGGTACCCACATGTCAGAAACCTGCTTATTATTGCATGAAAGGGCGAATGGAACTTTAAATAACGTTCAGTAAAACCGTGAAACATGACCAGACCTTTGATAATAACTGTAGAACACAACCTGATTTATCTGACAAGCGTCACAGAAGCTGCCTCCAACAACAAATGACAGAGACATGGAATAAGAATGTGTTTATTGTGCTGATGCAAACCGTTTGTTCAAGTTTCACAAATCACATTCACAGTGGTCCAACATCAAACATCAGCTAAGGCACATTCACATGTCGCATATGTATTATTTCAGAATTTAATGACAATAATTAAAAATATGTAACTTTAAAAATGAGTGAACATGATCAATAAATAGTTGCTGACAGTTTGCAGTCCAGCAGAGCTGATGGGAATGTTGGTTGGATGTCATTTGACCTTTTCTGTTCTTAAAGAAGGTTTCCTCTCCTGTTAATGCACAGCTGTGTGGATCAGGCACTTTGGGTTTTACTGCCCAGGACGTGTGGGCATGTGACAAATAAAACTCTTCATGTTGGTTTTGGTTCTCTGAACTCTGTCTCAGCAGGTTTCACTGTAAAGGCACAGCTGGAAACAGCTGCAGCTTCTTCTGAGATCATTCACAAGTGTGAACGGAAACGTTCATCTTTGGTCCTCTGGTTCCTGTGGGGATCACAATCAGTCGTGTTTGGCAGGAAGATATTCGAGCTCATCGCTTTCCTCTGGTCCTCTGAAGTCAGAACTCTCCTGTCCATCTGAAACCAAACACATGAAGAAACCAGCACGAGACGAAATGAGATGAGAAAGCATAAAAATACACGCAACATTTTACACTTCCCCACCTCGACATTTTTGTTAAGCTAATTTATTCCTGGTAGAAAATGAATCAATGTGACAGAGACATCCCAAATATCAACCCTCCAGAATGTCTAAAACCTGGATATTAATGAACCAAAACATCTGCTACCTGGATTTTGAACAATTTTTCAAAAAACTGGCTACGAATGCAACAAAACGTGGATGAGGTACTTGTCCCCCTCTAGAGGTAAATTCTGATGACCCAATGTGACTGGGGAGCCATGAGGGGCTGAGTCTGTCCACCAGGTACACAGTTTGGACATTTCAGATGCAGGAACACAAACAAAGAAAACACACAGTCAAGAAGTGTTTTTTCACATTTAAAACCTCCATCGCTCAGCTGTGAAAAAGATTTTCCTGTCATGTTGGTGTTGTTGCAGTAAAACTGAGCTGGATGAAGATTCCACAGAAGAATGAAGCAGTTTGTAACTGAATGGAGACAGATGAAGAACGTACAGAGATCATCAGACGACAGCAGCTCAGGAGTTTGGATTCTTCCCTCTTCGTACTGAGCTTTCTTCTCCAGCAGCCGCTGCTTTCTGGGATTCATGTGAACTGAAACAATAATCAGGTTTTATTTTCATGTCATACTTTTTCACTTCAGCGAACTGAAGCTGTGCAGCAACATGAACTCAGAGAGGTCCTCTGTCAGTAGGACTCAGTCAGAACCTCAACCTACACATACACTAAGACAGGAATCACAGTTTAATTATTCATTTTACAAAAAAGAAATATAAAAAAAAAACCTGGAATCAACATGTCCAGCTGATTCCAAGGCTCCCCAGATGTTTCCAACACTGGAACAAATGTTGTGAGCATTTCTACAGCCTCTCCAGACTGAGACGCCTGCTCTCCATTTGGCTGTTTCTTGTCTTGGATGTTTTATTTCTCTCAGAGACAGCTTCTTCTTTTTGTCGAGATTTTGAGGGAAAATCAGTTGTGTGATTTTACGGATGTTGGTCAGAACAGTTTATTCTTGGAAAACTGTTAAATGACAAAAGTAGAATAAAGTGGTTTTGATAAAATATATAATTTTTAGGTCAGATTTGGTTAATTTTCCTAATGGAGCCAAACATCACAGATGACACGTTCAAGGACTGTCTGAAATGTGAAACTCTGACAAGTTTTTTCATGTTTTGAGCTTCTGACTGATAGAACTGTTGAGGCTCTCTGGCAGGTTCAAAGCGTTTACTGCTGATGTACCTGAGTGGACCGGAAACATTGACTGCAGGGACCCTGCAGGAGAGAACCCACAGAACCCTGCTGTGGTTCCTGCTGTGGCTCCTGCTGCACTGTCGCTGGTGCTGCTGGGCTGTGGGGGGAAGTTGTACCGGTCCTCTGTGGGGACAGACGGGTGTGGATGAGGGTTCTGGTCTCTGCTGCTGGTGCCGTTAAACTGGGAACTGAGGTCATACTGGGAGAAACCTCGACTTTCATCCGTCTCACATGGACCCAGGAAGGACAAGGAGGACAGAGGGGGGAGGGAGGAGGAGGAACGAAGGGGGTGAGGAGGGGGAAGGGAGCAGAGAGATGACTGGGAGGACTGGGAGGACTGGGAGGAGTGGGAGGACTGGGAGGACTGGGAGGACTGGGAGGAGTGGGAGGACTGGGAGGACTGGGAGGACTGGGAGGACTGGGATGATGGGTAGCTGTCCTCCAGTGGTCCCAGTGTGGACAGCTGCTGGGACAGAGCTCCCACACTGGAGTCCAGACAGGGAGGAGGTCTGGGGACAGATGGAGCGCCAGAGGAGGAGGAGGAGCTGGTTGTCCCCACAAAGGCCTGGATTTCCTCCAGTATGTAAAACACCTGAAGAGAAAACACACAGGTGAGGAACTCCAGAGGATCCAAACTGGAGCCCTGAGGGACACCTGACCAGAGCCTGAACTGGGATCAAGTGACTGTTCTGGCTGATATTCTGCATTTTTCTGATTCGGCTGTTTCTGATCAGCATCCTATCTGTCTGCCATCACTCTGTAAATATGAAATCAAACTTTACAATCTGGACCTAAGTGAGAAACAGAAGTGACAGAACAGCAGAAAAAACAGTAGGACACAAACTGTTATTGATGTTAGGGCTGAACGATTAATTGCATTTGCGATAATATCGCGATATGATAGAACGAGATTTTGTAACCGCAAGGGCCGCGACTTCACTGGTCACGTGATCAGGCGGCGTGACCTGCTTTTGTTTACGCCGAGTGAGGCGGAGCAGAGCGGTACGAAGAGGGAGTGACGTCACCACGACGCTTTCACCTGCTGCACAGTGGCTACAGCCTCAACAGAAGCCCACACAGCAGATAGTTTGGTGTCAAAGCGTAGCAGCACATCATCCGTATGGAAATGTTTTGGCTCTAAGACAGAGGACGCTATGCAGAGCCAAGGGTTCTGCAGAACCTGCCGCGCTCCGGTTGCTACTTCACCTGCAGTGACGTGCAGTGAGGGGAGGCAGAGGTTTACAAAGGACATTCTTGGAGTTTATTTTATGTTCACTGGTTTTATGGATAGAATTGTTTTTCACTTTGGTGTGTGTGATGTTTCTGACCGGATCAGTAAGCTTTATATTTTTACTTTCATTTTATGTGCATGTTTATTTGTTTGTTTATAGACTGTCCTGTTCGGCAAAGACAGTGTTTAAGAAGAGCAGTCAACATGTTTACATGCATTTTCATCAAAGTTGAAAAGTTCGTCAAGTTTAAGGAAAAAGCCACAGATTTGTTTCATTTGTTGTTGTAATCTGGCTTTGAAATAAATCTGATACAGTTCATTAAGCAGTATATGGATTTATTTCTTGTTTTTGTCAAAACATACACATGGAGAGAGCCTAGATAAAATAATCGCATATCAAATCGCAATATTGAGGAAAAAAATCTCAATTAGATTTTATTCAAAAATCGTTCAGCCCTAATTGATGTCAATCGATCAGTTAACAGAGAAGGTCCTGACGTCACATGCACTCATATTCAATCATAATAATCCTTATGAATGAAATCATTTTGTTATGAATGACTGAAACTCTGCTGTTAATATACAATATTTAATTTATATTGGTTCCAAATATCAGCTATTGGTCTGACTGATGATGATAAATGGACTGCACCTATATATTCTACCTTAGCGGCACTCGAAGTGCTTTACCCATTCACACACACATTCAAACACCAACGGTGACAGAGCGGCCATGCAAGGTGCTGCCTGCCATTGGGAGCAACTTTGGGTTCGGGTCTTGCCCGAGGACACTTCGACTGTGGAGGGGATCGAACTGCTGACCTTAGAGCACAACCGCTCTACCACCTGAGCCACAGCCGCCCTATTATCAGTAGTTTGTGTCTGCCTCGAAAGCCATATTAGTCGCTGCTGGGGCCTAACTGGAGCTGATGTGTGGATACGACACCTGAAGCACCTGATGTGTGGCTCTCACCTTGTTCATGGCTGGTCTCTTCCTCTTGTTCTTGTCCAAACATTTGCAGGCTAAAGCAGCAACCTGCAAGCAGCTGGCCGGCTCAACAGCTCCCCCTGCAGACCGAGAAGATAGCAAACACCCAGACCATCAACACAGAGCTGCAGAGTGGTCTGCTGCACCTCGTCCCAATTCTACGACAGGATAAAACGCCCCGGCCTGGATGCAGCAGTACTATTCACACTGAATTACCTACAAAGGAACCCTCTGAACCCTAAAGGAAACCTGCAGGTTTGAACAGCTTACTATCTTTTTTTTTAAAAATAACTTTAAAATGCCACCATTTATCAGGCAGAAACTGTAAAAACAAATGATCAGATTTCAACTTTCTGATGGTCCTTGAAGGTATCATCTGAGCTGTGCAGTTATCAACCAAATTTGAGTTTAAAATCATTTTGTCAAAATCATAGTATCCTACACATCACATTTCATTATTAGGGTTAGTGTTGGA
>NW_007578764.1:131052-132384 GCF_000690725.1 Stegastes partitus
CATCTTTCTACATCTGATGGTGGAACATCTTTCTACATCTGATGGTGGAACATCTTTGTACAGCTGATTCTACAGTCTGGAGACATGGAGATAGTTCAACATCTGCAGGACGAGGAGACGACAGTAGCTTCAGGATTTAAGATCTGTGGACATATGTTGGACATGTTGATTCGAGGCTTTTTGTATTTTCTCTAAAATAAACATTTAAATAAACGTTCCTTCTCTCTGGTCTACATGGTTCAGAAGACGTCTCTGAGTTCTCTCTCCTTCTTCATGTTCTGATTCAATAGAGCTGCTGGACGTTATGTTGCAGAGAAACATGAACCTCAGTGAAGAAAACTGTGTCAGAACTTGTTTTGAGTTCAGAGGGTTACATATTGCAGGTATTAATGGCAACCGATCACTGAAGCAGGACCAACACCTCCTCTGACCTGCTGTCAGCCGTTCGTCCAGCTGTTTCTTCCAAGCTGCTGCAGATGAGTCCTCCAGCTCCTCCACAAGGTCCTTCTGAGAACCAGAACCAGAACCTCAGTGAGTCAAACATCACAGTCACATTAAAAGAACGTTTCAGAAATTGCTCAGGACACTGGCTGGCGACCAATCACTGATCAGACAGTAACTTGATCGATCGATAACTAAAAACACTCAGTGTATTAACAACACCATGTTCTAAATAAGGACACACCGTTTACACAAATATCCAGAAATGTTATTATTCATTAAAGGAAATGAGGAACGCTATTCAACTTGCTGACACTGATGTTTTAAACCACTACATCCACCGCTGGGCCACAGGAACACTGTCCTCATCAGCTCTGACTCATATTGAACTCCTGAGCTCTGGTTGGAGGTCCTGAACCTCCTCAGAGTCTCTGTCATGGTCCCGTTGCTGCTAAACTCCCACAATGCTCTCTGCTGCCACCATGACTGTAGTCTGAGTGACGCCTCCTCTGGTCTCTACAGGACTAAACAGGAAGAGGCTCCACCTGGTGGAGCAACCAGGTACTGCAGTTGGTCTGTGGTACACTTAGTGACATCATGACCTTCTGGCTTGTCTGTATATACACTACTCACAATAAGTTAGGGATATTGTTATTTACATGAGTGCTTTTCCTATTTGGTCAGAATTTTAATGAAATAAGTAAAAGTTCCCTTTGATATTACTAATAATGAATGAGAAGAAACACCATTTTCATTAGTTTAATATGTATTACCCCCAAAATTTAAACACTAACAAGAATAGCCCCAAACAACAAAAACTGACAATGTCAGTAGTGGTTGTTTCCACCATTTGCCGCAATGACAGCTTGACAACCACGTCTCATGCTCCTC
>NW_007578764.1:133487-134671 GCF_000690725.1 Stegastes partitus
ATGAAATCCACTGAGTCTCTCACAATATCCCTAACTTATTGTGAGTAGTGCATAATTTTCATCAGTTGAATTGTTTCCTGCGATTGATAAATTAACAATTAATCACTAACTACTTCTGACTGAATGTCAAGTCCTGCTGCTGCTTTCACAAACCGTGTTGTATGATGGGTAGTTTTAGTCTTACTGATGCTCAGTGAGTGTGAAAGGATTCAGTTACAGCAAAGAGAAAGGAACAAGTCAATACAGCAGACATGACCCTCAGCCTCAGCTCAGGATCATCCTCAGGAAACACTGACCACCACCACCAACATGGGCTGATCAGCAGCTGGTTCTGATTGGATAAGACCAGCCTGCAGACTACGGATCACATGACACCTTAGTTTATGACTCGGCTGTGTGAGCAGGTGTGTGTTCTGACCAGGAATCTCTGTCCAGACCTCCCGTCTGTGTGCAGCGCTCGGCGTCCAGTCAGCACCTCCAGCAGAACCTGGAACACAGAGAACCTGCCGTTTGTCCTCACCGCCACTTTACAGTCGTCCAACGTTTAACGCTCATATTCTCACGTGTCTCAAATCAGCAGCAGACTACATTTCTCATCAGCCCCTGCAGCGTCTCACCACTCCAAAGCTGTAGACGTCCACCGCCGTCCCCAGCTGTCCGTTCCTCACATATTCGTCCGGCAGATAAGCCAACGTTCCTCTAACTGTCGCCGTTTTACCAACGGACATCGTTGGAGCCGGCAAGGAAGCCGACGGGCTCCGAGACACGAACCGAGCCAGACCAAAGTCGGAAAGCTTGGCCACCAGGTGACGGTCGAGCAAGATGTTAGAGCTGCAGAGAGACAACAGAAAGTGGACGGAATGAAAAGGAAGGTTTACAGAGCAGCTGATAAACACCCTCTGTCACCAGATGTAGAATGTAATTGTGACAAAAACACATCTGTGTTTGTTCCGTACAGATGCAGCAAAAAACAAGCTACATATCTGTCTGGAAAGAGCAGACACTTAGTGTGACATCATGTGCGAGGACGCTGACCTCTTGACGTCTCCGTGGATCAGTGGTGTTTGTCCTCTGGGGGGGAAGTGAAGAAACTGCAGAGCTGCTGATGCTCCGTGAACAATGTTAATCCTCTGAGACCACGACAGGAACACACAGTCCTGCAAAACACACACACACACACACAC
>NW_007578764.1:136486-140062 GCF_000690725.1 Stegastes partitus
GGGGACTCCCATGATGCACTGGGCTCCTCTCGAGCTACACATCTCCGATCTGCAGTTTCTGGCCTCACTAACCTCCAAACAGTTTATTGTTCCCTTATGTTTGTCTGTTCTCCATCTGCTGCCCTGTTCTCTCCCCCTTCATCCTCACCCTAGCCTGGTTCTGATGAAGTTCTCCTGGTAAAGAGAAGCTTTTATCCCACCAATGCTGTTCAAGGAAACTATGGTTTTGGGTTTTTTGGGTCTCTCTGTATCATTTTCTTAAGTATTCACTGGGGATGTTGATGATGGGTTAATCATCTATCCATCCATCCATCATCTCTACACCTTAACCCTCACTGGGGTCGTGGGGGGTGGAGCCTATCCCAGCTGACTCAGGATGAAGGCAGGTTCACCTGGACAGGTAACCAGTCCATCACAGTGATAATCAATTAATGAACTGCAAATTTAAAATAAAATAACCACTCAGGCAGCAGACAGACAGCAGAAGTTCACGCATGTCAGAAAATTAATGTATGCCAGCTGCAGTACCTGGTTGTTCCACCAGCTGGAGCCTGTCACTGTTTAATCCTGTAGAGACCAGAGGAGGCATCTACAGACTACAGCTCCTGGTGGCAGCAGAGAGCATTGTGGGAGTTTAGCAGCAACGGGACCATGACAGAGACTCTGAGGAGGTTCAGGACCTCCAACCAGATTAATCAGAGTCTACTGGGTCTGAAATCCTACGACAGGTAAGTGTGTGATGTCACCACTTTAATCATGAACATCAAGTGTTGGGGCTGAAAGAAATACTGTTCCAGCCACAGAACAAGGTCTGCTGCATTCATGTTAATGATTAACTGATTGTTGATTAATTACGCTGCTGACTGTCACCTGAGAACATGTTTAGGATTTGCACTGAATTCATCCGCAACTGACTGTCAGACTCCTGACTGTGTTACCTGTTGTGGTCAGGTGGCAGGTGTTCTGTGTGGGCGGGTCCTGCGGCTGTGAGGGAGGGGGGGGTGGAGGGGGGAGAGAGGGGGGAGGAAGAGGAAGAGGAGGGGGGGGATTCCAACTGGAGAGCCCTGTAGAGAGAGAAGGTCAGAGAGCTGCCTTCAGTGGAGCATCAGTCAGGAGCTGAACTTTCACTTCACAGGCAGATGATCGACTGTCACACCAAAATGCTCCACGCACAGAAAACAGCTCACGTCACCTGGGTTCAGGTAAATGTCACTTCACAACTCCTTGTCTGACTCTGTTCAAACGAATGTTTGGTCTCTTCGCTGTCTAAGCGTTTGCAGTAACTGATGACAGAACTCAGAACGGACCGCCACATGGAGCTGTCCAGTGAAAGTTATGTTTCGTTACCGACTGGTGTAAACATGTGACAGTGATTCAGGACCACTGCTCTCCACATCTGGCATCCTGTTTGTTCAACTGCAATCATTTCTACTCCATGCATGACAGTGTTTCGTTCATACCGCTTGGCGTTTACAGGCCAACATGCAGGCAGGAGGCACAGTGTACAATGAGTGGATACCTGAGAACATCGGAGCAGTGGCTCAGCGAGGCTGTGGAGGACCTACAGCTGTGTTCAGGACTGGATTGACTGGGGTGTGTTCAGGACTGGACTGACTGTGTGGATGAGCACACGGAAACTGTGCTGTGATGTATCAGCCTTTGTTAGGACCGCTGTGGACCATGGTGCATCACAGGGAGTTATGAGGACCAACATCTGGTTCACAGCTACACTCAGTTAATTGAGGTTGGAGAAGGAAGAGGCGTTTCAGAGACAAAAGCAGGTTTAAGGAGCTGAAGTCGAGATTTATGAAGGTGCTAAATGAAACTAAAGAACTCTGAGAAGCTTCAACACCATTCCTGAGACAGAGACTCTGCCCCTCGTACCCCTTGTCCACCCAGAAGAACCAGGTGCTGGTTCCAGGGCTCAGTTGGGTCACATCTGGCACCTCCTCAGAACCTGGTTGCTTCTCCATCAGCCAGGAGCCCAGTCAGAACCGTACGTCACTGCATACGGAGCCGTTTACTGAACAACGCTGGCACCACACAGAAGTCCACACAGGAGTCCAGACGGACTTTGGTACCAGTGTGACCCACTTTCTCATCTGGTCTCACTTCCCACCTGGTCACAGGAGAAACATCTGACCTGCTGAACATGTTCTTATCCATAGACGCTACAGTTTACGATGTTCCCTGAACGCCCCACATAGCAGGCTGCGCTAGCTGCTGCTGGTGGCCGCGGTGCTCAGACCGGTGTGAGACCAGAGATGACTTTGACAGAGTGAACCAGGAGGTTCTGGTGTCACATCTGTCCAGCATGAAGCCCAGTGATGTGTTCTCATGAGGTCTTCTCTATGAGCAGAACAAACAGTGTGTAGCTGAGGTCCGTTTGTCACCAGAACACCTCATTTCTAAGCTAAATACCGACGTTCTAACAGTCCTGTTCTCCACCACTGTGGTGCTGCTGCTGGGACACAGTTGGACCGGACTTCAACAGTTTGTGCAGAACTTCCGTGTGTCCTGGGACTCATTCAGTACATCTGTGACCGGACCAGAGACGTCTACCGCTTGTGTTCACAACCCATCCCCAGCTCCAGCCCATTAGCTGCCCTTCATCAGGAGTCTTGACCCCTCCACAACATGAGAGTCCAAACCCCGGTCCCCCACCACCACAGAGACTCCTCTCACCATCCTGGAGACAGATGTCAACAGGAACAGAACCCTCACAGAGCAGCCGGGCTGGATTTTGTGTCTCCATCCACCTTGAAGCACTGGACCAGCTGTCTTCAGTGTTTACTGATATTTTCAACACCTCACTGGAGATGTGCCACAGACCAGTCTGTTTCAAGACCTCCACCATCATTCCCTTCCCAAAGAAATCAGGACCACTGAACTGAATGACGACAGACCTCTGTGGTGATGAAGTCATCTGAGCGTCTTGTGTTGTCCCAGCTTTAATCCATCACTGACCTGCTCCTGGACCCTGCAGTTCGCCGACAGAGCCAACAGGTCTGGAGACAGTGCTGTCAGCGAAGCTCTAAACGCCATCCTCCAGCATCTGGACAAGGCAGGAACCTACGCTAGGATCCTGTTTCTGGATTTCAGCTCTGATTTTAATATAATAATTCCGACTTAGACTTAGACTTAGACTGACTTTATTCGTCCCCAGACGGAAATTCAGCAGCATGAACATTCAACAAAGGGGTGAACAAAAGCAAAAAGACAACACAGAATAATAGAGTGGGGTGTGAAATGAATGTAAAGTAAAATACGATGAAAAATATAGACCTCAGAGGTCAGAATTATCAGAGGTCACCACAGGTCATTCACCAGAGGTCAGTCACCACAGGTCACCAGAGGTCAATCATCAGAGTTCAGTCACCGCAGGTCAGTCACCACAGGTCAGTCATCACAGGTCAGTCACCACAGGTCAGTCATCACAGGTCACCACAGGTCAATCATCAGAGGTCAGTCACCACAGGTCAATCATCACAGGTCACCACAGGTCAGTCACCACAGGTCAGTCACCAGAGGTCACCACAAGTCAGTCACCACAGGTCAGTCACCACAGGTCAGTCA
>NW_007578764.1:141381-142771 GCF_000690725.1 Stegastes partitus
CTGAATACTGTCCTCCTAAACCTGACTCCTAACCCCTAACCCTGCACCAGGTTACTGAATACTGTCCTTCTAACCCCTCACTCTAATCCTAACCCTGTCCCCCTAACCCGAACCCTTACCTGCACCAGGTTACTGAACACTGTCCACCAAACCCTAACCCGAACCCTGAGCCCTGTAGAGCGGGTCGGTAACGGGGGGAACAGCCCTTTAAACTCCGACCCTCTCTCCGGCTACAGGTTAGCTGCTAGCAGTTAGCATACAGTCTGATTCTGGTCCCGACTCACCGAAGCGGGTCCAGTCCAGGTCCGACAGTCCATCCATGACCCGACAGAAGTCCCAGAGGACGGAGGACGGCAGCTGGTACAGGTACCGGACTCTCCGGTCTGCTTCGGACATGCTGCCGAAGTAGGCACGAACTGAAGCTAAAAGGCTAACAGCTAACAGCAGGAACCGGAGACATTAAACCGAACCGAACAGAACCCGAGAGAAAGTTCAGCTGCAAGTCCGCAGACTGTAAACTCACACTAATGGACACACTAACGGACACACGGACGGACACACGGACGGACACACAGACGGACACACAGCTCAGCGGGCGCTCCCGCAGCAAGCTCTCCACAATAAGAGCCGCATCCAGCACGGACTACAAAATAAAAGCCCACAGCTTTAACGTGACGTCAGAAAACCGAACCGTAACCCACCAGAACATCAAATAACGCGATATTAAGACGACAGGCCATTTAAAAAAAAAAAAAAAAAGGACAGACATTAACAGGACAAAATATAAAAAACTCAATATTAAGATGCCACAATCTGAAGAACTGGACGTTAACACAACAACACGTCAAGAAGCTGAATATTAAGGCACCAGTGACGTCACAGGTTAAATGGCAGTATCGATCCTGATCAGAGCTTCATGTACAGATAATAATAATCGATATATCAGCTGCTCGGCGTCCAAAGGACGCTTTTATTTGATAAAGGAAGTGCGAAGTGCAGATCTGCTCTCACGCTTTACTGCAGTGTCTCACTTCCCTTTTTGATCATGACAAACGTGAAAAATGACATCACATCACACACAGACACAGACGAGTGTGATGTCAGATTATGGTGAGCGGGCACCCACTTCCCTCTTTCTATTCTGAATTTTGGGAGACGCCTGAATGCACCTCCAGCTCTCAACATGTGACGTCACTATGACAACACAGTGATGATGTCACAGTTTTCAGTGAGAAAAACAGACGCAAACTTGGTGTCCAGAGACCCTGAAGAGCTCTGTCAGAGTTTTCACTTTCATGAAGGTGTCTCTCGTTTAACCTGCTAGATCTCATAAAAATGTTTTCATATAGGCTGCAGGTGTCTTGGTGGTTGGCGTCCCGGTGAGGACACC
>NW_007578764.1:146801-147562 GCF_000690725.1 Stegastes partitus
CAGGTCAGTCACCAGAGGTCAGCCAACAGAGGTCACCACAGGTCAGCCAACAGAGGTCACTACAGGTTAGAGGTCAGAGGTGAACTCACAGTCCAGGATGACATCACGGGGGCGCAGCAGCTGCAGACTCTCCAATAGGTCAATCAGCTCTCCAACTCGACCATTTCTATTCCCCCATTGGTTCATCACCCAGTCGGTCCGCCCCTTCATCCTCTCAGCCAATCGCACAGCAGTCTGGTCCCCGAGGACCTCTGAGGCTGTGAGACAGAAAACCAGATCATGAGCAGATAAATTCCAGATCCAGTAAACCATCAGAACTCTGAGGTCTGCTGACAAGAGAATGATCGTGATCTTAAATGAGATCAATCTGGACCAGATCAGCACGTGGCCAGCTCCTTTTATTTCAGTGAAGAACCCCAAAACCCCCTAACCTTGAATACTGTCCCCGTAACCTTGACCCCTAACCCCTAAACCTGACCCCTAACCCCTACTCCGAATACTGTCCCCCAAACCTGATCCCTAACCCCTAACCCTGAATTCTGTCCCCCTAAACCTGACCCCTAACCATGAATACTGTCCCCGTAACCTTGACCCCAACCCCTAAAGCTGATCCCTAACCCCTAACACTGAATACTGTCCTCTTAAACCTGACCCCTAACCCTGAATACTGTCCCCCTAAACCTGACCCCTAACCCCTAATACTGAATACTGTCCCCCTAAACCTGACCCCTAACCCTGAATACTGTCCTCCTAAACCTGAC
>NW_007578764.1:149702-165896 GCF_000690725.1 Stegastes partitus
AGAACAAGCTGCTGGCTGAAGCAGGAGGAACCTGATTGGTCCGTTCACTGCAGGAGAGTCACCTGACGCGTTGAATGCCTCCTTTAATGAGAGTCTGAAGAAGAAAGTCTGATTAACAGAGAACGCTGATAAACACCTGCAGATGTCTCTGACTGGAGTTTAGGTTTAGCAGAGCCGGCTAACTCAAAGAAAGCCTGGATTTGTTGAACCTGCTTCCTGGTTCAGACGTCAGATCCAACAGCTCTGCCTTTCTGTTGCTCGAACATCATCCTGAAAATAAACACATGGGTGTGCAGGTTGTTCGGTCCGGTGTGGTCGGTCTGCTGAGGACTGCTTCATGCTCTGTGTGGTGTGTCATGTTCAATCCAATCCTGGAAGTAATCACATGACCGGCAGCACAAAGGGTCAGATTAATGTCTGAAAGCTGAACACTGACATACACAAGCATCAAAAACCTCAACATCAGCACATCAGAACGTCACAGGACTTACATTTAATGCACGTCAAAGCAGAAAAAACATGGACAGACATTTTAGATTTTGCAAAGAAACAGTTATTTTGAAAAGTTTTTCCTGATTCATGGCAAAAAATGTTAATAAAGCATGAAGCCATGCTGACGGTTGAAAATAACAGTCATGTTTTGGAGGACAAATAAAGACACCAGCAGTGACCTCATTTATCCAGATGAACATTTACAGTGTGATCAGTTAGTGACAGCAAGTGCAGAGTCTCCAGGATGACCTGAAAACTATCACGGCTTTTGTTTTTCCTGTTATGTCTCATTTAGTTTCTAATAAATACAATACACACAGACTTTCAGTTAATACCTCAGCTACAGGTTTCTGAAGTTATCTTACATTTGACATACAGGCTTCTCAACTGTTTTTGTAAATTATTAATATTTTAGTTAATTTCAGAAATGTGGAAACAGTTTGGAAAATAAAACAGAAGCTCCAGGTTTGCTTTGCTGATGTGTTTATTTGATCATATGTTGCTTCAGTAACGCTGATCATAAAGCTGTCAGTCTGCAGTATTACTGCATCATGTGAAGTTCTGAACTCTATTTATATACAGAGGTCTGTGTTTTAAACACACAAAGTGTAAACTGTGCATCGTATAAACTAAAATATCTTCAAATGTACTCCTAAATTATATTTATGTGTAAATAAAATAAAGACATGTGACATGTATAAGCTAAAAAATGTCAAATGTGAATAAAGTAAATTGAAATGTGTGAATATGTTCCACACCGTGACCACTACAGACATCATCATGTTGGTACTGTCTTGTATTTTTAAGTCTGTTTATGTATTTTGTGCCCTTCATAGTACTTTCTCCACTAGATGGTGGTTTTAAGGCTCTCAGTCTGTATCGATGAGCCTCTGGGTGCTCCACAGTCTGATCGGATTGATCAGTGATCAATAAGCTCATTAGCAGCCTCCTACCTTTTTATTTTTACACACTTGAGCGCGGGCCCTAAACGTCTCGCCTGATCTCGCGGGACTACACCGCCCCTACGTGTGGCTCAGCAGACGGCGCCGCAGATCTCGCGGTGTTTGGAGCGGAGGGGGCGGGGTGCAGCGGGAGGGAGCGGAGATGTTTGGAGCTTTTTTTTTTTTTAATATAAAATTATTTATTTAAATAAAAATGGCCGCCGTGGAGAGCGGAGAGCAGAGACTGTAAGTGCTTTTTACCTTCTATCCTCCGTCCCCGCGCCGCCGTGCCGCCGCTCCGCCGCCGCGCAGCCGTTACGGTCGTGTGTTTTATCGAAGCCGAAGTGCGCTGATTTCCACCCCGGGCCGTCTCCGCGGAGCGGGGTTAGCGGGAATACGTCACCAACTTACGGCTCAGAGTGGACTTGAGCTACCGCTGTAGCCGGAGCGGAGCTTAGCCTTAGCTTAGCCCGCCGTGTGAGCGCCGCCGGGCCGCCCCGACTTCGACACAACTCCCCGGGAAGTCAGGCCGGCGGTGTCCGTCACAGGCGCCCCTGCCCCGGTCAGCGGCGGCGCTTCCACCCGTCTCCGTCACACAGGCACGGAGCTAACGGGCTGCTAGCTGTTAGCAAACACACTGTTTATATGTGAGGGGGGCAGCACACACACGCGCGCGCGCACACACGCACACTGCACACACAAAGACACACACACACACACTGCTACAGTTTAAACTGATCATTAGCCTGTTAGCATCTCGCTGCCGGAGTGCCGCTGAGCCACAACTCTGTGTGTGTGTGTGTGTGCGCGCGCGCGCGCGCTTGCTCACTTCCTTTTCCTGTGGTGACAGCTTCACCTGCAGCTTCAACACAACAACACAATAACACACAGGGACACAGGTGTGTGTCCCTGTGTGTTACACCAGGTGTATGTCTGTGTGTGTTTACGTGTTTCAGAGTTAAATCAGGTCAATAGAATAACGTGGACGGTAGGAGCATGAACAGCCCAACCCCTGACCCTATCTCTAACTCTAACCCAAAGTTATCAGCCAGATTTCAAAAACCTAACATTAAGCCTCACTGTCAGCTCACAGGAACGTTATTCAGTTAATCCAGATTATTGGTATTAATTATATCCAGATTAACAGACTAATTGGTTATTCTGTTGATTGATCAGCAGCAGTCGATGGCCCAGGTGTGGTCTGATGTCTTGTTGTGTCTGAACATGTCCAGTTTGTGGTCAGAGGAGGACGGAGGTCTCCACTTATTAGTCCAGAAGGAAAAGAGATTACGAGTTTGAGCAGCGAGGCTCAGACGCTGTGCTGAAGGACCTGGAGTTACCAGACTCTGATCTTTACTGGTCATCTGACGGTTGTTGACGTTCCTCCTGTAGCTGTAGACGAGGCAGTCTGACTGTTCTACAGTCGGATCCAGAACCGTCTGACTGTGGGACGCTACAGAACCAGCTAGAGAGAACAGGCCGTGTATTTCTACCAAACAACTGCTGGAGCTCCAGGTTTGGTTCATGTTCACTGAATGAATGCAGCAGCTGCACATGTGGAGCTTCATCTGAACGTTCTTGGGTGACGACCAACTCCATCAACGTGTTTCCAGCAGTGGACATGAAGGGACGGAGCCCCGTTAGCTCTTCACGACAAACACCACAGATCTGACCGATCGGTGGACACGTTGGCGACACGTTGCCGGCGACTTGTTACCAACGACACGTTGCCGGCGACACGTTGCCGGCGACACGCTGCCGCCGACACGCCGCCCCCGCCGACACGCTGCCGACAGTTAGCGGACGGTACCTTAACCTGTAAATGTGGCTTCTTTTTGAAGGAAACAGTCTGTTCCGTGTTTAGAACAGAAGACAGACAGACAGACAGACAGACAGAAGAAGCTTTTGTTTGTGTGTCCATCTTGTCTTTGCCGTGCGAAGCCGTAGTGACCCGTGATGTCTGGTGCTGTTCCACCTCCAAACGACCTGCCAGCCTCTGACGCTTAACGTCTGAGGCGCTGCAGGTCTTCTTGTGAAGGAGAACCAATCAGAACCTGCGTTTCCACCAAACATCTACTCAGCCTTCAGTTCCAACACCTGGAGGTTCGGCACCTCGGTCTGAACCTCACCTGGAGCTCCATGCAGTCGTCATGGCTGACTCACCTGATGCAGGCTGCAGGTACCGTCCTACCACCAGCTGCTCATCACAACAACGAGCTCCAAGCAGCAGCCGACTCGCTGAATGTGGATGTTTGGCGTTAGGTTTGGATCATGCAGTGAAGCTGTTTCTTCTAGTAAATCACGTCTCTGCTGCAAACGTTCCACCAGAACAGCTTCCTTGTCCTTGTTCTGCACTAACAGAACATTAGCATAGCTAGCCTGCAGCGTTGACTGACCTGACATCAGATGATGGTCAGTTCAGTGGAACACAACAAGTTCAGGAGCTCATTGTCTGCTTTCATTTACTTCTTAGCTGTTCTTACTCAAATTGAATCCCAGAAATTTTTGGTGCTTCAAACAAACCAGACATTCTGCTAAATATGAGAATGAAAATCTGCCAGTTGACGGAACAGAAATGCCTTGATGAGTTCGGGCCCAGCTGAGGTCACATCAGGTCGTCGTGAGCCTGTCAGTGAAGGTAACACCTGATCACAGGTGTGCTGGAGTGTGAACCATTGTGGATCTGCTGGTTACTGGTTTATGGTGCGTTGATGTGCAGGTTTGTGCTGTTTGGACGCATTAATATTAATTTTGTGACACCTTGGAGCTCTAATATCGAGACTCGTTGTGTTTTGTTGCAGTAATATCTGGGTTTTTGACACTTTGTGGTGGGTTAATGTTTGGGTTTGACTACTTTTTCTAGGGCGGATGGTGCGGCCCTGGTGTTGGTGCCGTCTAGAGTGGTAGTGGATCCACTGTGTTGACCGTATAGGGAGAGGAGTGGGCTGAACCCTGCTGTAGCTGTCTGGAGAGCCTGCTCCAGCCCCAGCTCATTAGCCTGGAGCTCCAGGTCTGAAGCACTTGCTCTCAGCCCTTGTTCTCTCCGCCTGGCGTTCCTGATTGGACCACCACCCAGTTCCCTCCACTGGGGAGCCTGGGCTTTAACGTGAACAGTTTGCCCTGGTGCCTCTTGTTTGCTGTCTTGGTGTTTCTGTGTTTCAACCGTAACTCCTGGTGGCAGCTGCTAGCTCAGTGTGGGAGTTAGCCGGGTCTTGGTGAAGACTGTAGCTCCAGTTAGCAGCTGCCCAGCTGAGCTCAGGAGTTCCTCATGTCTTGTGGTTCTTGTAATGTCTGTTTCAAGGCACTTGTTTCAGTTTCTTTTTGTTGGTTATGGGTGTTTTTGTTGTATTTAAGTTTGGCCAAAGAATGTTGTTGTTTTGTTTGAACTAGCTTTTGTACTTCTGTTAGCAGTTGTTTGGTTTTATTTGTTTCTTTGATTTAGCAGCACCCATGAGCCAGTTTTATTTGTGTTCATTACATTACTGAGTACAGAAGTGCTGAACTGCCACTCCTCGTGATAAAGACGTATCTCGTTATAACGTGATACTGATCCTTTTTTTTTTTTTGAGGAGCAGCCGTTCAGCGCTTTTTCATAACTGAGCAAGTCCACCTGGTTTTTGTTAATCCAGCTGACCGTAGAGCCTGGAACGTAACAGTGGATGTTGATCATCGGTGAGGGAGAACGGTGATGATCGATACCTGATACACATTAAAAGTAATTTATTACCGCCGTGTGATGCAGGAAGCGGTGACGCAGAACTCGTCCACTTCATTAATAATAATCACCATTAATGAATATGTGCAGCAGAAACAGGAGTGATGACATCAGAGCATCATGTGACTCTATAACGTTCTCCTGTTTACTGATCGGTCGATCGGTTGAGATCAATACCAGTTGGTCTCCTGCAGGTCTGTCTGCAGGTCTTCTGTTTCTTTCTCTGCTCTGTCTCTATAATGTCCCACTAAGCTCCAGATCTTAATGCTCTATTAGTTATTGTTTGGTTATTCTGTGGCTGCCTCCTGACTTAGCTGCTAGCCGTTAGCGTAGCATTAGCTGCTTTGAAAGCAGTTAATGTCCTGATTTCTGATATTTGTGATTCTTGGTCAGTTTTTGCAGGTTGTGTCTCTGCAGAGCGACGAGTCTGTTAGTCAGTTCATCTGACTTTAGGAACATGTGACGGTGCTACAGATAGCCACAGGTGTTAGCATTAGCCTAGCACTGTCAGCAAAGAATCAGAATCTTTGATGTCAATACACAGAAAGTACAATGAAGTTAGGTGCAATCCTATTCAGTGCAAAAAAGCAATTCTAAACTAACAAAACTGTGCAAAGATAATCGAGAGGTTTATAAAAACAGAGATGTGTAAAAAATAAACTCCTAATAAATAGATATAAACACATGAACATTTACAATTAGCAGCAAAAAATAACTGGATACATGAATAAATGAAGTGTGCAGTTCAGTGTGTATTTAGTATTGCAACAGCTCTGGCATATGTGCTGTTTTCTAGTCTGTTTGTTGTTGCTGTCGTTGCCCTCTACCGCCTCCCTCAGGGAACAGCTGGAACAGTGGCCTGCTGGATGGCACGAGTCCTGCAGGATTCTGCTTCCTGTGGCAGTGGGACCTGTACAGCTCATGACGAGAGGAGAGCACAGCCCATGATCTTCTGCGCTGGGCTAATAAACCTCTGGAGCGCTGTCTCTTTCTGAGCAGTGCAGCTGGCAAACCGAACTGGGATGCAGCCGCCAGGACACTTTCAACAGAGCATCTGTAGACGGTCACCAGCAGCTCTTTGGTTAGGGCTTTGTTTCCCAGGACCCTCAGGAAGGGGAGTCACTGCTGTGCCTTCTTGATCAGCACAGTGGTGCTGGTTGTCCAGGTTAGGTTGTCATTCAGGTGCACACCAAGAAACTTGAAACCAGAGACCCTCTCGACAAAGTCCCCATGATGCATGTGGGCCGAGGGTCAGACCTGTTTCTCCTGAAGTCCACTATTATGTCCTTAGTTTTGTGGTGTTGAGAACCAGGTTGGTTTTGCTGCACCGTGGTGACCGTTTCTCCTCCTCACCTCTGTGTGCAGACCCATCTACCCCTGTGATGAGCTCAACCACCGTCCTGTCGTCCACGGACTTCATGATGGAGTTGTCGGGTGGGTGGGGTGCAGTCATGAGTGTACAGCAGGGCCTCAGCACACACCCCTGTGAGGAACCGCGGTTGAGGCTGAGTACTGGGGAAACGTGAGGCCCCACTTTGAGTCTCGGTGGCACGTTAGTGGCAGGTGGAGGTGGGAGGCCGAGGTGGTTTTGTTATAGTGAGAGAGAGCTTCAGCTGCACAATTTATTGTGCAACACTGCCGTGTTTATTAAACCTTCAGCAGTTTCTGCTAATTCATGGAGCTGCTCCACTAATGTGCTCGTCTGTCTCTCTGTGTAAACAATAGCCTTCATTGATTGGCTGTTACTCATGACATGCAACCAATCAGAGAGAGCTGTGGGTGGGACCTGACAGAGACCACAGAGAGGAGGCTGGTCAGAGCCTAAGGAGGACATTTTACTTAGAATCACTCCATGAAAATAACAATGCCAGTAGTCTAAATACGCTAAATATCAGCGTCAGTAATGGTTGAGCCGATAATTGGTCGATCCATAGTTCATATCTAGGTGCTTTTTTCCCCTTGTTTATAAATGTTTTAGTGGGTTAATATCCAGTTTTTAAGAATCTTTTTTTGTTGTGACAATATCCATGTTTTTATTGTTTTGGTATGATAATACACAGGTATGTATTAATAACCACATGTGCTGATGTTGTGGTGTGTTATTAACCAGGTTTTCCTCAAAAGGTTACCTGGAACTTCTGAACATACCAACCTTCATAATGTATGAATCAACTGTGAACCGTGTTGGGCTTTTAAATTAAAATTTTAAGTTCAACAAACTAGTTTCTCACTGTGTTCCTGCTTTCAGCATTTAGAACTAGAAGAATGAAGAAAACACACAAAACACTCAAACTCATTCCCATACATACATCTATCTCTAAAAACAGCTTGAAACACATACGATTAAAACCTTGCAAACTTTATTTAAAACAAAGAGGTGGAGCACACAGCAGCTTTCAGACAATCAGACAGAAACTTTTCTGTCAGAAAAATATCAGGAATCACATGGAGCCAACTCTGAACTTCATGTACGTCCTGAACCGGTTGTTTTCAAAGCTGAATCGATGAACTTCACGTAATCTGACCAGTTTCTGAATGACTGATCCAAAGTTTTGGCAAAATATTTAGTTCAGTCTAAATGTGATTTTCACATTTTAATTCAGTCCTTGTAGGTCTGAGTTCTGTCTGAACTGGAACAACCAATATACTGTAATGATTCTGTTTCTGATTGATGAGAACAGCTTCGTCCATCCTCTGCTATTGGTTCATTCTCATCAGAGCACATTCAGTTTTTTATTTTTTCCATCTGTCCGACATTAGAAAAACAGCCTCTGACAGTTTCAGAGTTCCTCTTCCTGTTACACATTATGCTGGACGTCTGTTTGGACAAAACAAGACAAACTGAGGTGAGCGTTTGTGATCTGGGTTTCATCAGATAATCTGGCAAAAACAAAAAAACTACTTCTGTTCTTTGTTTCTAAGCCTAAAAGGAAAAAACGTTTCACGTGACGGACTGAAAACATAAACTCAACCGCTGGTTTTTGGTTTCTGGCGATCACTTTTTTTAAATTTGGAAACCAAAAACTGCAGTTACAAGTTTCAGACGGATAAATAAGTTGCTATAGAGGTAGGTTTGTCAGATAGATAGATAGATAGATAGATAGGGTTAGGGGGTTTCATTCATTCGTGGCCTATACACCCAGATTCTACCACCTGATGTCATCATGATGTCATATTAAAAAGCATGATGTCATCTTTTTTCCACAGGGAGGAGGGGCAGGAGAGCGAGGAGGGACCTGCTGACCCCCAGCACCCCCCCAGAGAGAGAGAAAGGTCCCACAGTAAGACCAAGAAGGCCCGTAGAGAGCGTCGCCATGCCCACCGGGGAGCGGAGACTGCAGCCTCTGCCACGCCTTCAACAATTGGGCAGCCAGAGACGGGGGCAGAGTCACATACCCAGGTACAGAGGGGGGTGGAGTTTATCACCTGCCAGACAACATGACATCATCCTGTGTGATGTATTCATACCACCCCGTCCCACAGATGTTGGAGCCAGTGGCTGGCCCCTCGGAGCCGGGCCCATCAGAACTGGGCTCAGAATCAGCCGCTGGCAGTGAGTCTGCTGGCTCTCCCCGGCAGCGGCGCTCTATTATTCGGGACCGTGGGCCGCTCTATGACGACCCTTCATTGCCCGAAGGCTGGACCCGCAAACTGAAACAGAGGAAGTCCGGACGCTCCGCTGGGAAGTTTGATGTCTACCTGATCAAGTAAGCCCGCCTACCCTGCAAGTGTGTCAGTTAATACATGCAGTAATATCTCTGAATATGTTGTCTGGATTTCTTGCTGTCTAGCTCGGAGGGGAAGGCATTTCGCTCCAAGGTGGAGCTCATTGCCTACTTCCAGAAGGTCGGTGACACCACCACCGACCCCAATGATTTCGATTTCACTGTCACTGGGCGAGGAAGCCCCTCACGCCGTGAGAAGCGTCCCCCAAAGAAACCGAAAGTGGTGAAGCCGTCAGGACGAGGCCGTGGGCGCCCCAAAGGTACTGAACTACAGTACTGAAGTCAGCTGATCTTTAATGTTTGTGGTTCTTTGTAGTGTTTATCTGGCTTTGAGCTCATTGTGTTAGAACACACATAACACAAGAAAACAAATAGAGACATGTGATACAACTACCGGGGTATGACACAGCTAAACCTTCCCAGGAAAGTTTATTCCAGAGTACTGGAATGGAGACTTTGACTGGCTGTCAGATTCAGGAGGAGCAATAATTCAGTCAGGGGCTCATGGGAGTTTGACGAGCCACGTGTGCTTTGTAGACTTGGAGAGAGCTTATGACCATGTTCCTTGAGGGACCCTGTGGGGGTACTGCAGGCCTATGGGGTACCAGGGCTCCAAGCCATCTGTTCCTTGTGTAGAGCAAATTCTCAGCAGAAAGTCAAACACGTTTCCAATGGGTGTTGGACTACACCAGGGTTCCCCCTTTTCTCCCATCCTGTTTGTGACGTTCATGGCCGCATCTTAAGGGGCAGCCGGTATAAGGAGGGTGTCCAGTTTGGGAACCACAGAGTCTCTGCTTTTTGCAGATGCTGTGGTTCTGTTGGCTTCATAAGACCCTAAACACTGGGATGAGAAAGGAGTTGGCACATCCTAGTGTGAGGCCATGGTTCTTTGCTTAAAAACAGTGGATTGCTTCCTCTTGGTTGGAGTTGAGTTGCTGCCTCAAGCCAAGAAGTTTATCTTGCTCACAACTGACGGAAAAATGGAGCTTGAGATGGCCAGCTGGATCGGTGTAACTTAGGCAGTAATGCGGATATAGTACTGAACCAGAAGGTGAAGCTCTCAGTTTATGAGTTGATCTATACTCCATCCCTCACCGGTGGTCATGAGCTCTGGGTAGTGACTGAACAAATTTGATACAAGTGGCCAAAATGAATTTCCCCAGTTGTTGAACTCAGCGTTAGACATAGGGTGACAAACTTAGAGTGGAGTTGCTGAAGTGGTTCAACATCTGTCTGCAGGGATTGCATATCTCATCTGCCTGGAACACCTCTAGAGGAACTGGAAAATATTGTTGGGATGGGATGACTTGACCCCAGATAAGCGCAATAAAATGGCAGAATGGATTGCATTTGTTGCGTATGTGTTTATCTCTCTGTGTGTTTATATAGGTAGTGGGAAGATGCGGCAGGCTACAGAGGGCGTGGCCATGAAGCGTGTGGTTGAGAAAACTCCAGGAAAACTGCTGGTCAAGATGCCGTTCGGAAAGGCAGAGTCCTCCACTGGCTCCACGTCCACCACCTCAAAGGTATTATTAATCTATCGCACAGCCTGGTCTTATTGTTGAACTTGGGAAATGCAGTAAAACATTTATATGTGGTGATTCCCCTGCAGGTGGTATCTCCTGCCCTCATGACCAAGTCTCGTCCCGGCAGGAAGAGAAAGTCAGAACAGGAGCCGCCCCCCCCACCACAGACTGCTCCCAAGAAACGGGGCAGGAAACCGGCATCGGCCCTGGCCTCAGCAGTGTCATCGGTTCCCATGGCATCCACCTCCTCTGCATCAGCCTCTGCAAGCTCAGCGACAGGGAGCTATGCTGCAGCGGCCATTTTGGCTGCTGAGGCAAAACGGAGAGCAGTCAAGGAGTCTTCCAGCAAACCCATCGTCCAGGAAACCGCCCTGCCAATCAAAAAACGTAAAACAAGGGAGACTGTGGAAGAGAGAGAGAGTCCTCAGACTCCAGCAGCTCCAACAGCCGAGACTGGTAGGAGGGCTACTGCAGAGGAGGAGGAAGGTCCCAGCTCCGAGCCTCAGCCTGCCCCCTCTGAACAGAGCGAATCACAGTCAGCGAGGCAGCCATCTGCTTCAGACGACGGCCAATCACACGGACACAAGACACATAAAGGGCGGAAGCACAAGGAGAAAACGGGAATAACAACCAGTGAGGGAGGAGGCCGAGGAGAGGATGGAGGAGAAGGGGGAGGAGGGGCGAGGAGTAGCAGCAGCAGCAGCAGTAGCATCAGCCAATCAAAGAGCCACAAACGGAAGGAGCGACCACCTCATAAGCACCACCATCATCACCACCACCACCACCACCATCACCATCACCGCCACCAACAGTCGTCTGCCTCCACGCTGCATCAGCCCCCTCCTCCCCCTCCACCTCCTCCTCCACCCTCCAGGCCTGAAGTCGAGCCTCCACCTCAGCCCGCCCCCCCGCCACAAGCTCCTCGACCACAGTCCCTCCCTGAACCTCAGCATCCCACCTCTCAACCCCACCACCAATCCCCAAGTTCCAGTCAGGGCCCAGCCCAGCCTCGACACCCAGTGCCCCAGTCCTCTCCCACCAGACATGTCCTGCCCCAACCACGGCCTCAACAACCCCCACCTCCAGCTCATAGTCAACCTCAGCCCATCAACCAGAAAACCCCGTCACAACCCCTTCAGTCACCAACCCAGCATCGACCCCAGCCCCAGGCCCAGCATGCTCCGCCCCAGCCCTCATCAGTCCTGCATGTTCACCCCCCCCAGACAAGACATCCACAAACACAAACCCAGCCCCCTGCATCACTCCAACCGCAGCCCAGGCACCCGTCTCAGCCCCAACCGCAACCCAAGCACCCGTCTCAGCCCCAGCCACAGCCCAGGCACCAGTCTCATTCCCAGACCCAGCTAAAACAGCAGTCCCAGCCCCGGCAAACCCTACAGCCTCAGCTCCAACCCTCAGCTAGGACCCAACCTCAACCTCAGTTCCAGGCCAGGACCCCAACACAAGTTCAGAGTCACTCCCAGTCTAGATCCACAGCCCAACTTCAATCTCAACTGCAGCCCAGAACCTCTGCCCAACCTCAGCCTCAACTGCAGCCTCAGTTGAGGACCCCACCCCAGCCTCAGCCCCACTTGCAGCCCAGGCATCAAGCGCGGTCCCAACCACAGACAAGGCACCCATCACAACACCAACTCCAGACTCAGTACAGACCACAACCCAGACAGTCTGTCCCTCAGTCGAGGCCTCCTCAATCCCAGTCCCAAGCACAGCCCCACTTCCAGCGAATTCAGACCCAGCTGCGCCCCCAGTCCCACCCTCAGCTCAGCCAGGCGCATGTGCAGCACCTCTTACCCCACCGACCATCTTCCAGCCTAACCAGGACCAACCTCGTCCCTGCTCAGCAGAATCAGAGTGAACAGCCCCAGGACCTGAGCACCACTCGGCCTGGCAGAGGAGGCCTGCTCCCAGGCCGAGAGATCGGCGTGGAGGTTGTCAAGCCAGAGGGGAGAGGGGAGGCAGCTGTGGCGTCGGAGAGCAGGGAAGTTTTAGGAGGAGGGTCGAACAGCACCTCAAGGCCTCCCGCACCTCCTGGAGCAGTCGGAGCTGGACTTGTGCCTGGGGCGGATGGCAGGGCAAGACTCCGGGCGGAGCCAGAGGCAGCAGGTGAGGGCAGGGAGCTCAGAGACATCGTCCCCCAGTCCGCCGTCCCCTGTCCCAGCCGTGAGGAAACCGTAGAGTCACGGACTGCCGTCAGCGAGAGAGTCAGCTGATCGGTTGGAATCAAGCCGACTGATCGGCAGCCTGACAGGCGGAGTCAGTGCCGTGTGGAAGAGGAATGAGACTGGGCTGTTCCTGGAGATTTTTACATTGTTTTCAGATAGAAGCAAAGCAGAGTTGAAGGACTGATTCTGTCTGGAGACTCTGTAAAGGACTGCATCTGAGAGGTAGTGTCTTTTTCTAGGAAAAACAAATGAAAAGGAAAAACCGATAAAAAGTGTGTATATATAATCAAAAGGCAGCTGTTGTGTCCCGCTAGTCTCCGTGGGGAGGGGGGGAGTAGTTTGGAACTAAAACCGACGCTTAACAACACGTTACTCTGAGCAAAACATTGCTTCCCGAATATAACCCGTTTATTTTCTACTTTGATAGTTTATTGTTTTGTCTGTTATACAGCTTTAAACTCTGATATTACTGACCGACACTTCCTGACCTAAAGTCCTCCTACTTCCTGAACTAAAGTCCTCCTAAGGACTGACTGATTGACTCACTGATGGACTGACTCACTGACTGACTCACTCACTGATTGACTCACTGACTTACTGAGTCACTGACTGATTGACTGACTCACTAAGTCACTCACCGATTGACTCACTGACTTACTGAGTCATTGACGTAATATCTCACTGACTGACTGAGTCGCTGACTTACTGACTGAGACACTGACTGACTCACTTACCAACTCATTGACTTACTGAGTCGCTGACTCACTGACTTACTGACTCACTCAGTAACTGACTCACTGACATACTAAGTCATTGACTTACTGACTCACTGATTGACTGAGTTGCTGACTGATTCACCCACTAGCTCACTGACTGACTGACTCACTGAGTCATTGACTTAATGACTCGCTGACTGAATCGCTGACTGACTGACTGACTTACTAACTAACTAACTGACTGAGTCATTGACTTACTGACTCACTGACTGACTGAGTCATTGACCTACTGACTTACTGACAGACTATGCCCCTGGCCTTTTGGTTCGTGTCCACAGATGCGTTTTTAAATGCAAAGAGTTGCTTTCTAACATGTGACACCTGATGAGCGTACACCTGGCCAGTGTTACTGTAGATCAGAGGGTCTGTCTAGGCTCCACTCTCCCACAACAAGCACTGACTGCACCTGATTGGATGAATGTTTGACTCATGAGCTGTCTGCTTCTGAATTTCAAACCTCTTACTTAGATGAAGAAAACAGTTCACCTGCTGAACCTGTCTTCATTATGGATCAACTACAGTTAGTGTAAACGTTTTCTGGCTTTTCCAGAGAGGCCGAGTGGCAGCCAGACAGCCCTGATTTGTATAAAGTAACCTAGTCCTCAGCTTTATGCAAACGAGGAGCGGGCAGCGGGACTTCACAAACACATCATGGCGCTCCCAGAATGCTTTGCACAGCTGCTTACAGACAATGAATTGAAAACGTGGAAGTGACAGATCCTGTGGACACGAACCATTGAAGTCCTGCTGCTGACTAACTCTTTTACTGAAACTAGTCTTCGACTGAAAGCCTCAGAGGTGATGTGTGGCGGCGGTTTGCACCTTAAACTGGTTTCTTAGAAATCTCTCACTTTGTTTTCTTCCCCATTTTCCATTAAAGCCACAATGAACAGAAGGGGAATGTTTTCCATCCACTTCCAGACTGCCTCCCACATGTCGGCAGTCTGATCCAAACTTAAATCAGGACTCTGACTGAGTCACTCTGGATACGATTTGTCCTGTAAAACAGTTTTGGTGGTTTGATAAGAGGTCGTTCTTCCAGGATTCTTCCACTCTGCTCTTCATCAATCTGTTTGTTTCGTCTTCTTCTGTTTCCAAAGGAAGCGCTTTTTAATATCAGCCCCACTCTGACAGTAGCTTTATTTGAGTTTTTAGTCTTCTTGAAAGAGTGGGAGAGGACTCATTTTAATTGTGTCTTCATGTTGAATGTCTGGAACAGTTTGCACTCCTCCAATTTGTACAATCAACCGCCTGCATGTCGCTCGGAGACCCTGCAGGCCTTCAACCAGAGCGCCCGTACGCAGAGGTCGATCCGTCGCTTCACCGCCGTCAAAGCCTGGACGGAGGTTCAGCTTCAGCTTCACGTGGGTTTAGATGCACCAAGAAAAGGCAGCGAGTACAAAGATCACTGGAAGTTCAGATCACAGACATTCAGAGAGTCGATCCTGGAGCTGCTGCATCAGGACGTCCTGGATGGTTTCACTTACTCAGCAGGTAGACAACAAAATATAGAGCAGATGACAAAATCTAACACAAAATGGCTGCAGAGGGCTTCAGTCAACAGTCCACCTCAGCCACAATGCTAATGTTGTTGGCAGCAGGTTGCTGTCTTTCAGATGCTACATTCATATCACATCAGAGTTAGTGTTATTTACAGACTGAGGGGATAAACCTGCTGTGCTTCACTGAAGGTTTGGATTCTGCAGCTCTGCTTTCACTGATCTCTCCATTTTAAACACAGTTCTGGTCTCTCTGCTGCAAATGTTTCACCAAAACGATCCCTGTCACTATTTTGTAGGATGCACCCTTCACTTAGCTCCTCCCATTATTCTGAGTGGTTAAAAGAAACACCAACCAAATGGCATGTTCCCCTCCGATAATAGAAGACGGATGGAGTGCAGCAGACCCTCTGCACAGTGGTGTTTAAGATTAATTACAAGGAAAACACCTCAGTTAGAGAGACCGGAAACAGCTTCTACTGTGGGCAAAAGGAAGATGTTTGATGATTATGGACGTGCAGGACTCAGCACGGCGACATTCAGAGTTCTGTTTTCATTTGTGTTTGATCACCTGAAAGTCAGAATCAAGAATGAAAAACCAAACTGTGGCTCTTTAGAACAACTAAATTGTTTTAATGCTAAATCCCCGGAGGTTCTTCTGCACACATTAAAAAAGGAGGAGTTTACATCTAGAAGCCAGTAATTCCTCCACACAGGTCAGCCTGAGTCACTTCGGACATCAGTGTTGCTGCATCGTCTGAGGTGACCTCACCTCAGACGCTGTTACCTGTCCACCTAACTTCTGTAAAATATTTTGGCTAAACCATAAGAATTTTATTTGTTATTAGACCTGAGATTGTTTTTAATTTTATTTTCACCCTCAAATAACCTGCATAACCATTTTAAGGGTTAAGTATTTCCAGAAATAAAACTCCCACAATCCTATAGGTTGTTAAGTATGAAGACAACATGAAGCATCCTGTAACTCCGCACATCCAGAACCAACATCTAGAACCAACACCTAAAACCAACACCTAGTTCCAACATCTAGAACAGGGGTCGGTAACTGTCCCGTTTTACACAGAAAACACCGGAAGCCACAAAACCCGTCTGATATCTAAAATGAAGATAACACGTAGCGTATATCATTTTTACATTCATGCTATGTATAAAAACTATAGTATTGCATTAATAAAATCAGTGAAGTGCTACAGAGAAAACTAATTTCATTTCTGTAACAAAACCATTTTGAACTCCGAAAAAAACACGCTGGGTTGAAGGTTACTTTCAAATAAAATACTCAAACCAACACCTAGAACCAACACCTAGAACCAACA
>NW_007578764.1:167081-167966 GCF_000690725.1 Stegastes partitus
GTGCTTGGTTGTCTGTCTCTAAGTGTAGCCCTGTGATAGACTGGTTACCTGTCCAGGTGAACCTGCCTTTACTCTGAGTCAGCTGGAATAGACTCCACCCCCCATGGCCCTGGTGAGGATTAAGGTGTAGAGATGATGGATGGATGGAATAGCTTCAGTCCCAAATAACAAATAAATAAACTGAACAGAACCTGAGACGATGCAGCAGGAAGTTCCCTGAGTTCTGTCTGAAAGGACTCAGACTGAATGAAGCGATCCTTGAAAGCAAACATCAGGTTTTTAGTGAAAGGCTGAAAAACAGAAACACAACAGACACACAACAGACACAGCCTCCAGCTCAGGTCCGGGTTCTTTGATCTGAACCTCCAGTCTGTTCTCGGCTGCAGGTTTCAGTCTGAGCATCTTCATCAGGATCATGTTCTGCTGTGAGGCCTGAAGCTGTGTCGCCATGACATCCCCGTGATGTCACCGTCACATCGGCAGGTGAGGGTGGAGCCTCTGCGTACGCGGCGCCGCCCGCTGCCCCGTCTGCTTCACTCGGCTGCAGAATCAAGCGCCCCTCTGCGATGGGACTCCAGACTGGACCCGCACAACTACAGTAACCAGCCACCATATTGCATGTTCCAGAGTTTAGTGCCTCTAATATTGTGCGTCTTGCCAGGAGCCACCATGTCAGCCATGTTGTGTTTCTAGATTAGTAGTGATGTGTGGTGACTTCATAGTTGCTAATATCCAGGATGAATATTCTGCTTTACTCTGGTTGGATCAGTGAACTAAATACACTGTCGCTGTAGACAAACTAGTTTTTACCTGTTTTCTTATTTTCCTTTATTACTAAAGCGTTTGTTGTCCCCGAGTCCGACTCCGAGTCTCTGTCTCACACAA
>NW_007578764.1:169418-171476 GCF_000690725.1 Stegastes partitus
GAACATTATAGTAGAACACTACAGTGGAACCCTACAGTAGAACATTACAGTAGAACCCTACAGTAGAACATCATAGTGGATCCCTACAGTAGAACCCTACGATGCATTTAGGAGGAAATCCAGAACAGAACCAGATTCACTGTTTTAATGAGTTTCAAATAAGCCTTTTAGGAACAGCAGGACATTCAAGTCATTCAGTGAAGAATCAGTCAGAACCTCAGAACATCTGGTTCTGTATCTGCAGCACCTTCATCTACTGACCAGAGTTCTACCTTCAGACTGTGAATGTTCCAGAGGTCCAGGTCCTTGAAGGCCACAGAGGAGGGTCCACATTGATCACTTTAATGGACTTTTTCCATCATTTCTGAGCCTCAGAACTTCATCAGTACAGCAGATAGACACATGACATTTAGGAGATAAAAACTTTTTACCAACAAATATGTCGGGACATGAAAACATCCCACCAGAACCATCCCAACAGCTCTGTGAGTTTGGTTCTATTTAGAGGTTGGTGAACCTTTTTACACTTGATTTTTTCTGAAATGATTCATTTCTGTGTAACTACACAGCGAACAAACCAAACAGCCGCTCTGCATCGGACCCATCATGTGTACAGTGATGTTGGGTTCTGCTGCAGGTTCTGCTGTAAAAGCTGACGGTTGAGGGAGCTCCATGCAGTTTGTAAGTTCACCACTAGATGTCCCTAAATCATCAGACTCCTGCCTAACAAGCTTCAGGGTGAGCATTGCTCCTGCAGCTGGTCCAGTCTCTGAACTACTGACCTGGTTCTAGTCTGGTTCTGTTCAGAGGAACCTCCTGCCGGCTAAAGCTCAGAGATCTTGGTTGTCATTGTTCCCTTCTGCAGAATGACAACTATCAGGTCGTTGTGTTCACTGAGGTGTCGGTCACTGATTGAATTCTTATCAAACATTCATCCAGTTTCTGTCTTGAAGCTTCTTCAGCTCGACCCGGTGAGCAGCAGCGCCACAGTCCAACTTCTAGTAAAAAAACAACTAAACAAACACATGAAAAGGTCACAGCTAAAAAAAAAGAATAAAAGGAAAATAGGAATAATTTGATAAATGAACAAGTTTAAATCGTGAGGTTTATTTTCAGTCATTTAAATGTGAAGGATTCAGACTCTAATAAAATAAAAGCTGCAGGTGAACTCATGGAACTCTGGATTCTTTATCTTCATTCATGTTTGATTTCACTCTGATTTGACTGAATTCATGAATCACTGACACGTGACCTCGACGTGGCCTCTGACCCGGTTAAATCTCGGCTCTGTGATTGGCTGAGTGCGGACAGGTAAAGATGGCGGCAGGTGTTGTCTCGGTGCAGCTGCTGCTGCTGCTGAGCGGCCCGGTTCTGCTCGGTGTCTCCGCCGATACCGGATCGTCCTCTCCCGGGTCACATCTGGACTCTGAGCCCGGCATGTTGGAGCTGCAGCGCGTGCGGAGCCTCGCCGCGCACCCGCGGTACGGAGAGTGCTGGGCTCGCGCTCTAGAGCATCTGGACACGCGCTGCAGGGATATGACGTCAGAGAGCCAAAGACGCATCGCGTTGCGTTTTGCCCACTGTCACCTGAGCAGGTAAACCGTAGTCAGACCGAGCAGTCCTCACCTGGACGTACCTGTAACCGTCCTGCAGTCACGTGTGTCAGTCCAGAGTCCTTCATCTGTTTTGCTGATGAGTTTAAAGGCAGTTTGCGTTTTACTATGAGTGGGTTCTACAGGTGTTCTCACTGCTTCATGCAGAACCACAGACACCAACTAGTTCCTGTCAGTGGGTCAGAGATGCTTCGTTCCTCCAAGACTCCATCATCCTGGTTTGATTCTAAACGGTTTCAGTGTCTCTAGCTTTAAATGAGCTGCTGCTGGCCCCTCCCCCTGCTTTTGACTCCGCCCCCTGCTTTTGACTCCGCCCGTGCCGCTGGCCCCGCCCACTTCCGGTTAAAGACTGACTGACAGATGAGTGAGTGACAGCAGGACTTTGTATCCTCTGACTTCCTCTCTGAGGATCATCTCACAGTAAATCTGAGGGAACTCTCAGCTC
>NW_007578764.1:172440-174529 GCF_000690725.1 Stegastes partitus
TTAGACACCGAACCACCCAGTCCTGGTCTACTGGTCTGGGTTAGACCCCGAACCACCCAGTCCTGGTTAACTGGTTTAGATCAGACCCAGAACCACCCAGTCCTGGTTAACTGGTTTAGATCAGACCCTGAACCACCCAGTCCTGGTTTACTGGGTCCTGGTTAATTGGTTAAAGATCCTCCATCTCTAGATGCCCCTCAGTGCTTCAGCTTCCACCATCAAAGCTAACGTTAGCCACATTAGCTGCACAACACCGTACGATGTTTTGGTATCAGAACAGGGTTTTTTTTTTTTTTATAACAACCACAAGAAAAAGAACTTGAATCGGAATGCTCCTAAAGTTTCTGTAGCCAATCAGTGAAGAGCGACAGGATGCGTCAATGAAAAGTGTGAATCTGTGTCATCTTTGTGAGTTGTGCAGCTTTACACCATAAAAAACAGTGTTCGGGTTTTAATCACATGGAAACATCCCAAAGTATTGACTGATTTACGGTGATTGGCTCAAACAAATCCTCAGCTTCAGCAGAAACAAACTGGACTCGTTTCGGTTGTCAGACATATTGATGAGAGTGACGTCAGGATTAAAGAAGCTCAGCTGTTTCCTGACATCATGGCGTTGTGTTGATTTGACTGTTTCTGACTAAACTCTGTGTAGATCACACAAAATCATTATCATTTCTGTCTGATGTTAAAAACCATAAAAACTGTAACTTAAAAAACAGAAAAGTATAATTTTTTTAAAGAAAATGTTTTACTTCTTTTTTTTATAAAAAGAAAGCCAAAATCTAAATGTATCTTCATTTTATTTCATTGGGCAAGACCAGCATAACCATGACCTGGATGACTGAGAATCTTCAAAAAGATCTTACTGAAAGTTATTTTCCAGTTTGTTAGTTCAGTTGTTTTTATTTTTGGTTGCAAAGCTGCCAGAATATTACTGTGTTTTTAAAAAAAATTCTGTATACAACTCTATATACAGTATTAACTATACATAACCCGTCCATCTGTACAGCACTTCATCCTCTGATAGGCTGGAGTCTATCCCAGCTGACTGAGGATGAAGGCAGGTTCACCTGGACAGGTAGCCAGTCTATCACAGGGCCAATAAAACTATAAAAGTGGAACTATAAATCAACAGCAAGCAGTCAATCTTTCCCCAGTTAAAACGGTGTAACAATAAATGTTGTGATGATAAATCAGCTGTTTTATAAGTCGATATCAGAAATGAGAGAAACCTTCTCAAAAAGCTTCTTTCTGTCTTCAGCTCGGGCAGAGATTTCCCATCATGCCCTGAGGGCTCTGAGGTCAGCAGGTGTACAGGTGCGATGGACGCTGTGGCCTTTAACACCTACACAGAGTTCTTCACCCACACTCACTCCATCTGCCGCTTCCTGCAGTCAGACGCCTGGCAGCGCCGCGCTGAGAGTACCATGTACAGGTGAGCTCAGAGGTAACCCCACGTACAGGTGAGCTCACAGGTAACCCCACGTACAGGTGAGCTCACAGGTAACCCCACGTACAGGTGAGCTCACAGGTAACCCCATGTACAGGTGAGCTCACAGGTGTCTGTGTTTTAGGCTGACGGATACCTCAGCAGATGTTGTTGAGCAACTTCAGTCCACCAGGCAGATGACTAAAGACCTAATTAAGGCCCAGAGTGCTGCCTTACAAGCGCAGCAAGAGATCCTGACCAATGGAGAGGAGCTGAGAGCTACCCTGAGAGACTCTACCCAGGGTAAAGAAACGGTGGCATCTGAGAGAGACTACCTGGGGTGAAGAACACTTACACCTGAGAGAAAAAAAACACAATCGTTGTCTGTCTGTCTGTCTGTCTGTCTGTCTGTCTCAGGTCTGCGCTCTGTCTTCTTGGAGCTCAGCAGTGTCTCTCAGCAGCAGCAGGTGGCGCTGTCTGAACTCTTCAACAGAGTTTCCTTCCTGCAGAGTTTCCTTCTGATGGAGGCTCACAGTCTGAGTTCTTGCTGCTACAACGCTGCAGCTCTATGCTGCGCCTTCCTACTCACCTGCACACAACGCACCTGCAGAGCCAGGTAACTCCTCCCACCACTCATGTAGAACCAGGTAACTCCTC
>NW_007578764.1:175455-177403 GCF_000690725.1 Stegastes partitus
CTCCTCCATGTGTGTGTTCAGGTTGCTCCTGTTGTCTTTGGTGTGCTTGAATTTCTACCTGGAGAAGAAAATCTACCAGTTTGTGATGAACTCTGATCAACCTGAACACCAACACCTGGTCAGTGAGTTCACCTGCTGCACACCTGATACCTGCTTCATCGAAACCGATATCAATAATGTACCTGGGCTTGTTTTCGTCATCATATTTTTTAATGTTTTGTTTTTTTTGTTGACGTTTCATTCATATTTTTTGCTGATAAATGGTTTCTTAATATTCTCAGGTGTTTTTTGTTGGTGTTTGTCTTGTTGTTTTTGTATATCATCGCTCCTCGGGCTGCTATGTGTAAACAACAGCAGCATGTTGCGACCACATGACATCACGGGACAGGATTGGCCGGCAGCGACATGTTGGTCGCAGCGCCGTGCACAAATGATTTCCTTCTTTCTGGTGCACGCTGACGGTATGTGACAGCGATCTGGAGCGTGACGTCATCACGCTCTGTCATATTACATGTTACCTGCATGTAGACAACAACTAAATGGACCGACCTGAGTAACAAACCCAAAGTCAGTACCTCATCACGGGTTCACGTCCTGCGGGCTGTCTGGGATGTAGCTCCAGGCGCAGTGCGACTGATTTTGAGCAGATGGGTCACAGATATCGTCTCTGACATTCCTAAATCTTTTCCAAACCCTTTCTCTACATTTTTCTCTCTGATTTGCTTCTATGTGTTTTTCAGACATTGTTTTTGTTTTTGTTTTTATAATTAAAGTGACTTCAGACACCAGGTCTGGACAGTTTTTGCCTTTTTTAAATGAATGTAGTAATTTTTTTGTGGACTTTTTTTCTCCTGTTTTTATTCCTTCAGGTGTTTTTTGGCTTGTTGTTCCCTGAGATATTCTACATTAAGTTTCTTGGTGCTGTTTCATGTTCAGGAGCTTCTCTCCGTCTACGTCGGCATCTTGCGGCGCATCATGCTGTGTGTCGCGGTGTTCGTCCTGCTGGTGGCGTACGTTCGCTACAGAGACCCGCTGCAGCAGAGCCTGCAGCTGCTGCAGCAGCTCCGGGAAACGCAGGCCAGCCTGCAGGAGGCGCTGCAGCGCGCAGGTGAGTTCAGCTCTTAGGTGAGCTCAGCTTCTGAAGGCTCCGGTATGTCTGACTGATGGTTCTGTCTGCAGAGAGTTTGGGGCAGAAAAAGAAGACGGAGGACAAACAGCTGCAGCTGAAGGTGAGTCAGTTCAGACAGGTGAGACAGTTCATACCTGTACACCTGCTGCAGCTCTCTGATTGGTCAGACCAATCACATGTTTTCCAGAAATCAGAACGTTGCAGGACAGTGGAGGAGATGAGGAGGAAGATGGAGGAACACAGAGAAGACAAGGAAGAGGAGTCTTCACTCACAGACAGCTCGCACCTGTCCCACCTGTCCCACCTGTCCCACCTGTCCCACCTGTCCCACCTGTCCCACCTGTCCCACCTGTCCCACACAGGTCAGTCACTGATTACACCTGAACGTCTCACAGGGATGTGAACTGGCAGCCTTCTGTCCTGCAGCTCAGCTTTACTGATGCAGCATTTATCTCATCATGAGGAGAAGAACTCAGACTTTAAACAGAACCCAACAATCCAGAGTTGAGTTTTGAATCCCCTTTGAGCAGCACTTTGCAACAGAAGGAAACTAAATTCTCCTTCAGAACCAGAACCAGGCTCAGGGAAGGCGTCCATCTGCTGGACCGGTTGGATGAGAGTGGGGATGGGGATATAACAGGATAGCAGATGGAGAGCAGCAGTAGAACAGATCAATAGATGTTCTGGAGGTCTGTGAGGCCAGAAACTGTAGATCAGAGCTGTGAAGCTCCAGATCTGGAGAACCAACAGAGTCAGTGAATGTGATGGTGGTTATACCTGTATGGAGGGGAGAGGAGCCCAGTGCATCATGGGAGTCCC
>NW_007578764.1:178343-183615 GCF_000690725.1 Stegastes partitus
GGTTCAGGATTTACTGTTTGATAGTTAAACTCTAAAGAAGCTCCTGAATCATCACCGCTGAGTTTTAATGAAGCTCCACAGAAAACGGACCTGGACTGGTTCTGGATGAATCAATCATCAGCAGTTCTGGTCTCACTTTTGTGGGCTTAAACGTTCCAGTGGTTCTGAAGTCTGCTGCGAGTTGTGTTTCAGTGAATTAGAACTCTGAGCTTCTCTTCTGTGGTGCATTGTTCTGTTTCAAGGGATCAGCAGTCCAACCAGGCGGTCCACTCGGAGGTCCACCAGAAGGTTCTGACCCTGCAGGACTGAAGTTAGAGCAGCTGCTCTCCACTGAAGTCAATAACGAACCGTTTCCTTTTTTCAGACCAACAGCTGCTCCGTCACCATGGAGGGAATCGTTATGTAAGCGGTCCGATAGTTCGGTTCTGGGAGGCGTCTCTCACAGTCTCTCTGTTTTGCAGGTTCCAGCTTCATCCTCAGCAGCAGCTTCAGTGCCTCAGCAGTTCCCCATGATGCCTCGGGGCAGCGCTCCAGCCGGCCCGCCCCTCTGGTGTACAGCGTCCCGGTGGAGGAGGCTCCGGTGGGTCTGACCCGGTTCCTGGTTCTGCATTCTTCCAGGTTCTCATTTTCAGCGACGACCTGGTCGAGAGGGTTAGACGATGTTTGTTTCAGAGTTCAGGATCAAACCGGACACTGAACGTATGGAACACATTTCTAACGTCTCATGAACGTTTCAGCTTCACCACAGGACTCATCACATCTTCATCAGTTCATTACATCATCATCATCATCATCACATCTTCATCAGTTCATTACATCATCATCATCATCATCACGTCTTCATCAGTTCATTACATCATCATCATCATCATCACATCTTCATCAGTTCATTCCATCATCATCATCATCACGTCTTCATCAGTTCATTACATCTTCATCATCATCATCATCANGGCGGGAGGAGTCCAGCCGGCGACCCGTGACCGGGGCTAGGGTCCCCGAGGCGGCGGGAGGAGTCCAGCCGGCGAGCCGTTCGCTGCAGGTCCTTCCCCCTCTGCTCTACACTGTCCTGTCTGAGCAACGACCCCGTAAGAGAAAAATAATTTTAAATTCGCTGAAGGTCCTCCCACCGATGCGAAGACATATTTTTTTTGTTTTTTTTTATATAACTTTTTTTTAAATGCATTTTTAACAATTGGAACAAGACAAACACATACAATCAAATATATATATATATACATGCACACACATCTATATACATACATACATATACTTAAACCCCTCAACCCCACCTGTATCCCTCCCCTGGAACAAAATAGAGCATAAAAACATAAATAAGCAGATAAATAAATAAACAGTAAAATGAAAACTCTTGCAGGGTTTTCAGCCCAGCGTCTCCGTCCAGATTATGATGGCAGTCTGTGTTTTGAACATATGACCGAAATGGCTTCCAAGTTTTTTCAAAGGTCTTCTCACATCCAGACAGGGTTAGTCTGATTTTTTCTAGTTTAAGAAAATGAAGCACCTCTTTTATCCAGTTCATATGAGTAGGTGGGGCTGAGGATTTCCATCTCAGCAGAATCAGCCTCAAGAACGCTACCAGGTCCTTTTTATTAGAGGAGAGACCGAGTGCAGGGCAGCANTTCATTACATCATCCTCACGTTCATGAATTCATCCTTTCATTATTGGACGTTTAATACGTATTAAAACTCATGCTTCCATTTGTGTACATTTTTAAGAACAAATTCTTTTTCTTTAACAGGCTTTTGCATTCAGTCACGTCTTGTTCTGGACGTATTCATCAGAACTTTTGGACCTTTTATTCTCCATTTGTGTGATTTTATGTTATTTATCATTTCGGTTAATTTTGAATCATTCTGAGAGCGTTTTATTGACGTTATGAACAGTGGATCTGTTCTCTGATTGGCTCAGAGCTCCTCATCGACCTGTTCTGACTCTGCTCTTCTGTTCTTCATCATCTTCAGCCTCGTTACCGTCTGAGGAGCAGAAGGTCTGAGAGCCGCTCATCAAGCAAAGTTCATCTTCTGCTGAACAACTTTTAAACATTTGAACTGAACGTTTCTCTAAAAGTCAATAAAACAGTTTTAAAATGACAAACTGTTGTTGGTTCACTTTAAACAACCACAGACCTGAACAGAACCACAGACATGACCAGAACCACAGATCTGAACAGAACCACAGACCTGAACAGAACCACAGACCTGAACAGAACCACAGCCCTGAACAGAACCACAGCCCTGGACAGGACCACAGACCTGAACAGAACCACAGCCCTGAACAGAACCACAGACCTGGACAGAACCACAGATCTGGACAGAACCACAGCCCTGGACAGAACCACAGACCTGGACAGAACCACAGCCCTGAACAGAACCACAGACATGGACGGAACCACAGAACCTGGACAGAACCACAGACATGGACAGAACCCCAGACCTGGACAGAACCACAGACCTGGACAGGACCACAGACCTGAACAGAACCCCAGACCTGGACAGTACCACTGAGAGGTCCAGACACCAGAGCATCACAGCGTCAGAACTCTGGACATCAGCAGAGCAGAACATTCATGCACGCTCTGTAGGTTCTGTAGAACCACGTGTCAAATGTTTCTAAGAAACAAACAGAGCACAGATGGGCCAGACGGAGGAGGTGGAGCCCCCTGTTGGCCGACAGGCTCCTCACATCCAGAGTTTGGCTTCATGAGCTGCTTTTAGCCACGAGGAGGAGAAAAGAGCAGAAAGCGTCCTGCAGGAGTTCCTCTGTTTTCCTTCTGCTTCAAGTTTCAGCCTAAAAAAAACATCCAGAGAAAATGAGAACCAGACGGAGGAGGAGGAGGAGGAGGACGGATCAGATGTCTGCAGGAGGAGGAGTCCGGTCGCAGCAGCAGCTTCACACAAAGAGACGAGGACGGGCCGAGCAGAACCGTTGGACAAACTGAGGAAAAGTCTGAGTCTGCACATTCTGCATGAAGCTGCTGCCAGACGGCGCCGCAGGCTGCACCTCAGTTTGTTCCACTTTCAGGACTTTGCCTCAGTTGGCGTGAACGGAACCTTCAGGCACCACATCTGGACCTGATTCTGACCCAAAGCCACTTTAACTGGACTCCTCTGGTGGTTTCCGTGGAGACGTGACGTGGACACAGTGATGGACACGAGGACGTTCGATCTCCTGGATGAGTGACAGGAAGACGACGAGATGGGGGAGAGAGGGGGAGGATGAAGGAGGGGGAGCCCATAGGACCTGCACACTGCGTCCACCAGAACCGGAACCAACTGAGACCAGAAACCGAGCCAGGAGGGATCTGCAGCTGAGACGTGATGCTGTACAACAAACAAACTGAATGCGACCCAGCTTCCTGCTTCCAGAACAAAAACCCTCGAAACACGACGATGAACTGACACAGAGCAGGAAGTCGACGCTGAGCTCGGACTGCGTACAGGTGTGGACAGACGTACCTGTGCAGGTGTTGGCATGCAGCTGAACCGACCTCGCAGCGCTCTGCTTGGATTCAGCCTCCCTCCTCCCTCCTTCTCCAGTCAGTTCAGCACCATGAGGTTCTCCTATCACCTGAACGCAGCACCTGCTCCCAGCAGCAGCTCCCCCTGCAGGACAGGTGAGTCACTGGCAGCTACAGCCAGGTTTCCCAGTTTATTCCCAAACACTTTTGTTATTATGGTTGGTTTCCTCACCAATCAGATGGAAGAAACAGAACCAGACGTTATGGGTAAAACGGTTTCTTGCTCACAGTATAGTGAACAGAGCACCGTGATGCCATAACGAGGAACAAGGCTGGTGGGTGTGGCTAACTGAGAGAACCAAATAAAGCAGAAGGACAGCGAACAGAGTCAGAACTAGCTTAGCAAACCAACTGAACCAGGCCTGGTTGTGCATTTATAGCCTGTTGGAGCAGGAGACCGGGTTGTGGACCAATCAGACAGGCTGGGAGGCGGGACAACAAGGGCTGGTGGGCAGGTCTGGGGCTCCTGGCCAATCAGCTGACAGGACCCTCAGCTGGACCACAGATTGGCCGCAAAGTCCACAACAGCAGGTTGGCACACGAGCACTGAGACAGCCTGGTTCTGGTTCTGGTTCTGGTCTTTGGGTCTTTGGAGGTGAGAGCCATCGATCTTTACATTAAACTACATCCAATTAGATCTGAGGCTCTCTGAGGTCACACAGGTCACATGACGCCTCCATGTTTAGCATCAGCGGCTGAACGCGTCGTGATGCTGCAGAGTGACCCGATGATACCAGACAGCAGCTCACGTGTACTCTGTGAGTACTCCTTGTACTCTGTGTACTCTGAGTACTCTCTTGGTCAGAACCTTTACAGTAACTAATCTCAGAGCACAAAGCTGAACAACTTTTACATCTGTCATCAGATTAATTAGCAGCCGTCGCGTTTAACGAGCAGGTTTTGTCATTTCCTCTGACGGTATGAACTCGTTGCTTCACTGAACATGTTGAACATGTGGTCTCAGGTTTGTTTGTTTTTTCTTTTTTTCATCAAATGGCCGTACTAAAGGACCAGAGTGTCAAAAACCTGAACAAACCTGAACAATGAAGCTCACAGTCGTACAGAAACCGCCCACCAAGGTACCAGAGGGACCAGAACCAGGTGTGAGTTCATGTGAGACACGTTGATCAAAGGATGTTTCTGATCCGTGTCTTTCTAACCGTGGTGCTGCACAGAACCTGTGTGAACGTTCTTCTGAGAACTCTTGACTGGAGTCCAAACGCTGACACTGTGTTTGCTCATGAATCTGATTCGTTTGCGTCGTCACGCGGTCGCTGTTTGGTGTGTGTGAGCATCATGTGACCGATGTGTCGGTCTGAGGAGTGGGCGAGCGAGGCAGCCGACCACTGACAGCAGCCAGAGAGAGAGACTGTTGATCACAGATTCATTTCACTCGTGTGTAGATTGTAGAACGACACGTTTTAGTGTTTAGCCCCAAAACCTGCATCTTAAAGCACCCTAACCCTGTCAGCACCCTGAGTGCTACCACCCGAGTCCAAAACGCAGATTCTGACACACTGACAAATCTGAATGCTAACACGACAAACATCTCAGATGTGGATATTAACACGAGGAGATGTGACGAATGTGGATGTTTGGGGTCAGTGCCCCCAGAATGCACTGCAGCAGGTATGAACAAAGCTGCAGGTTTAAAGCACACACCGGTCTGGGCGTCCCGCTAGCTCCGGATAGACGGCGACCCGTGACCGGGGCTAGGGTCCCCGAGGCGG
>NW_007578764.1:186340-187816 GCF_000690725.1 Stegastes partitus
CGGACTGGTTGTGCGCTGGTTCCGGACTGGTTCTGGACTGGTTATGGGCTGGTTGTACACTGGTTATGAACTAGTTCTGGACTGGATCCGGACTGGTTGTGCACTGGTTCCGGACTGCTTGATTGTGCGCTGGTTCCGGACTGGTTATGGACTGGTTCCGGACTGGTTGTGCGCTGGTTGTTAACTGGCTGTAAACTGGTTGTGGTTGTATTTACTGGACAGAACCGCGTGATGCTGCTGCTGCTGTCAGTGCTGCTCTCTCTCTGTTCTTAATTTGTTGTCATGGAAACCAACATGGAGGAGAGCGAGCGCCTCCCCCCCTCCCTCCCTCCCTCCTCGCTGCCGCCGCCCGCCGCTCTCACACCGGGCCGCCCCCTGAATCAAACCGAGCGGTATAACCTCCGTCTGCGGCTGAAGCAGCAGCCTGTCGGACGGTGCGAACGGTCGGTGTGTGCGTAGGTCGGTCCAGTGCCGGTGTGTGTGTGTGTGGTTCTGACCCGGTTCGTTCTGCTGCTGTGGACCGGGGGGGCGGGGGGCGCTCTCTCCCGCACCGACAGCCTCTTTAATGACCGGATTTGTGTTTTGCTGCGCGATGTACATGGACCGAAGCAGCCTGAGCAGAGGTGAGTCCGACATCTGCACCGCGCGCCCGCACACACACACACACACACACACACACACCTGCGAACAGCACGGGCCCGCGGACACACGCACAGCAGCATCCGCGATAGCGCGCACATGCTGCAGCCTCGTCACACCCCCGCGCACCGATTTATCGTTTGATCTGTTCAATGTGGAAAAATGAAGAATAATCCTGAAACGGGGCGGGGGGGGAATCTGGCACACGCGCGTGCACGACAGCCAGAGTCGTGCACGCGCACACACTGACCGACATCTCGCCGCAGTGAATGTAGGCTAGTATGGCTGCATGATACTGCGTCTGCCAGATGTGTATGCGCGCGCACTGCAGTCACGTGACCTGATTAATAAGCCACTGTTAATGATGGGACAGACGTCAGCTGATCGAACTGATCGATACTCTGCTGTCAGTTTTATTCCATCACACAGACAGACAGCAGCCAATCAGAGGCCGTTCACAGACACACTGTGTGTGTGCGTGTGTGCGCGTGTGTGATTTGATTGATTGACTGAAAGCCATCGATGCTGAATGTCTCTGCTGATCGATGCTGCTGTTTCTGCGTCCAGACGGACACACCCCCTCCACACACACACACACACACACACACACACTGAGGCCCGGGCTGGTGTGTATTCTGCCAGAACCGACAGGTGGAGCAGAACCGGCTCCCTTATTAAAATCTTCTACAGAACCAGGTTTGGGTTCTGGTTAGAACCAGGCTCACAGTGTGACTGAGGACAGATGTGTTCATGCTGCATCTTCTTGCTGCTGCAGAGAAAATGTGACAGACCAGCTGATATGCATCAGTGTGTGTGTGTGTGTGTGTGTGTGTGTGT
>NW_007578764.1:189090-191541 GCF_000690725.1 Stegastes partitus
ACCAGACCACAACCCAGACAGTCTGTCCCTCAGTCGAGGACTACCTCTGCCTACCTCTACCTACCTACACCTACCTACCTACCTACCTCTACCCCTACCTACCTACACCTTCCTACCTCTACATACCTTCACCTACCTACCCCTACTTAGCCCTACCTACACCTACCTACCTACCTACCTACCTACCTCTACTTACACCTACCTACCTACACCTACTTACCCCTACCTACCTCTACCTACCCCTACCTACCTACCTACCTCTACCTACCTTCACCTACCTACCTCTACCTATCTACACCTACCTACCTACACCTACCTACCTACACCTGCCTACCTACCTCTACCTACCGACACCTTCTTACCTCTACATACCTTCACCTACCTACCCCTACTTAGCCCTACCTACACCTACCTACCTACCTACCTTCCCAACTACCTACCTACCCATCTACCTCTCTCTACCTACACCTACCTACCTACCCCTACCTACCCCTACCTACCTACCTACCTACCTCTCTCTACCTTCACCTACCTACCTCTACCTACCTCTACCTACCTTCACCTACCTACCTCTACCTATCTACACCTACCTACCTACCTACACCTGCCTACCTATCTAACTACCTACCTACCTACCTACCTATACCTGTAGTTTTACTGAGTATTGGAGCGACTTGGGCTTGTTAAATGTAGCAGGAAACACACCTGTAGCAAGTGAGGAGTTGATGATGTGTTACTGCAGGGTTAAGTGCCGAGGAACCTACCTCTACCTACACCTACCTACCTCTATCCACACCTTGATGAACTCTTCAACAGACTCTGGTGCGACTGAGCTCCAGATAGTTCCAGCTGTTCCCACAGACTGTAGCTCAATCTATGAATGCACCACATCCCAAATGTGTTAAACAGGATTCAGATCCAGACTCTGACTGGGCCGGTCCATCAGTTCCAGAACTCCAGATTCCTTGTTTTTGGTCAGATGGTCTCTGCACAACTTTCAAGTCTGCTGGGCTCATTGTCTGGTTGGTGTATGAACCCACGACCAATCAGGTTCAGTCCAGAAGGNTGGTGCTGTGCTGCCACTGCAGTGATGCTACTGTGGTGCTCCGTTGGTGCGGTGCTGGTACCGTTCAGCACTGCGCGTCTCCTGTGTACTGTGTTAACACTACGTTGGTGCTGTGTGCACTGCTTCAGATGAAGCCCAGCTCCGTCAGCACCACTGCACACACACACACACACTGAATGCTGCTGTTTGTGGGTGTTGGTGTTGTTCTTGGTTTTATTGCCAACTTTGACCCTATTTTATATTCTTATTTTTAGTACTTTTTTCCTGATGACTGTACACAGAGAGCTACGATTCAGTCAAATTCCTCATTTGCGAGTACAAACTTAGCCAATAAAGTTGATTTTGATTCTGCAGTGGTTCTGTTTTGGGAGGTTCCTGGTTCCTGGTTCTGCCTCTGTAAGGTCTACCTTATGTTACCTCCTTAATGACACAGTGAGCGTCTTAAAGAACCCCAACATCTGAATTCCTATCATCCTCATCCCCAACAGAACCTCCTGAAGCTGAACCTCCAGGTAATGAGCAGAACCTCAGCCGGTGTCGCTGAGGACTGTGGGTAATGTAGTGAGGTCAGACTGAGCACTGCTTCATCGACTGCTGCTGTTCAGACACCATTTGCTGCACATCAGACTGATAATGTTGCTCCACGACCTCACAACATGGTGACACACACACACACACACACACACACACACACACACACACACACACAGGCAGGATGGGACTATGTTGTTGTACTTTAATGTCACAAACTGCAGATTAACACAGACATAGATAGTAATTGAATAAATATGTAATAAATCTTACCTGTCCAGGTGTCCCCTGCCTTCACCCTGAGTCAGCTGGGACAGGCTCCAGCACCCCGCGACCCTAGTGAGGATTAAGCGGTGTATAGATAACGGAGGGATGGATGGATGTCATAAATCTTGTGTAATAATTGATAGTGTTCAATAATATTTCTTAAATAATATTTAAAATCGTGTTCAGCAAATGTTTGGCAGAGCTGCAGCAGATTCAATTTGCCCTCTCTGGAGTTTATTTCATCGAATGCTGTTTCATGAGATTTTTGTGCTGTTTGAAGTTAATTCAGCCGTTTTAATCAGATCAGCAGCTTCCTCTGAGGTCACAGGTCATCCTGTTTCTCGACTCACAGAGCAGAGAGGATATTTATCGATCTGATTGGTCCAGGTTGAATGTTTGTGTGTAAATCACAGTAACAATGTTGCTCTGGGTGTCACGGAGCAGCCAGTATGATCAATAATCAATAAACTCATCCAGCAGCGCACCGAGCAGAAAACTGAATTACAACCACACATTGGTCAAACATACCTGTCCCTACCTACCCCTACCTTCACCTACCTACCCCTACCTACCTACCCCTACCTACC
>NW_007578764.1:193621-208893 GCF_000690725.1 Stegastes partitus
GCTTCATGTCTCTCCCTGTTTGTCTCAGAGACCGTCCAGCATCATGAAGAGCTTTAATGTGGACTCAGTTCTCCACGTTGTACCATGTTGAACATTCAGCCACTAAAACTAATGTTTCTGGGTTAGGACCGACCCAGTCACAGTCCGGTCAGGAATGAAGGTAAATAACTAGAATCTGACATCTAAGTCAAGAAATAATAATGTGCTTTAAAATTTTTTTGTAAAACTGAATTTGAAAATTCATGTGTAACAATAATAATTAGATTTTAACATTAAAATATCATTCTGGTTAAAGAGCTTCTACATGCTGGTGCATTAATCATGGCAGAAACATAATAATTGATGTTGCTAATTAGCAATGCTGTTAGTTTAGGGCGGCTGTGGCATAAACCTGACACTTAAATGTGTTAAACACTGTACCACTACTTACATCTGCCTACACCTACCTAAGCTGTTAAGATTTCTTTCGCTTCAGTTTGTGTAATTTCATTAATTAAAAAAGAAGTGATTTTTATATGGGCGTGGCCTGTCTCACATGTCCCGCCCCATCCACAGGCCCCGCCTCCTCTTCCAGTCCCAGCTTGCTGACGAAGAGCCTCTCTCTGGAGCCGTCCTGCTCGCCCTGCGGCCACCAGGGGGTGCTAGACGCTGACGCTGCCCAGCAGTCGAGCTCTGACCTGGGCCCCGGCTGCTCCTCGTCGGGCCCTGCCTCCCTGGAGGGAGGGACGGAGCAGGCAGAGCTGGTGAATGACACGGGGCCACCGGAGCTGCCCGCCGCTATGACAGCCCCACCGAGCAGGAGCCGGCCCCCACTGCCGGGGCCCAAACCACAGGGTGATCCTTTAATTATTGTTACTAGCAGTTTGTTCGTTCATGACACGAGAACCAAGCTAACCTGTGACTCCACCCCACAGTGCCCCCAAAGCCCCCCCACCTCCAGCAGCAGGCAACAAGGACACGTCCCCGAGCTCCAGACAAGCCCCTCCCCCCACCTCCGCCCTGCAGACCCCTCCCAGCCGACCCGCGGGGGGGATGGACTCCGCCCAGCTGCCCTGACGGCACTGCCTCTCCTACCTGTGTCCTGTCACTCATCGAGAAGTTTGAACGGTGAGTTGTGGATGGTGTGAGATGACACGATGTCACGTCAGACATTTTATCTCGGCTCATGTTTTACTGCTGGTCGTTGTTTGTTGTTTGTTGTTGTTGTGCTTACTGCTGTGTTTATTTCGTGTACTGTGTTTTCTGGTTTATTGTTTATTCATTGTTTTTTTGTGTTTTATACGTTTATTATTAATTAATTGCTGCGTGTTTGTTTATTCTGTTTTGCGTGTGTATTGTTTGTTCACTCGGTATTTATTGTGGACAGATTATTTGCATGTTTGTTGTTGTTTATTGTTTGCTTTGTGTCTAATGTGTAAATATTCTTCAGTTTCAGTGTGTTGTTTGTTTATCTGTCTTGTTTACAGGGAGCAGATTATTGTGGTTCCGGACATCACAGGGGGCGCTCTTTGTCCCCGCCTCCCTGACCCCGCCTCTTCACAACCTTCATCCCCACCATCAGCCTCCTCGCCTGTCCCTCCCCTGCCGGACGAAGAGCCGCCCTGTGAGGTCACCAGTCCTCATGATGTTACACTGGGGGGGGAGGAGGAGGTTGAGGGGGTGGAGGACGATCTGCATGGCGAAGACAACAATGATGATGATGATGACGATGATGATGATGAAGAGCTGGAGGCTGCGTGTCGTGCTGACGTCCATCAGAAGCGTCTTTCCATGGAGTCGGGTTACAGTGCCTCAGAGAAGCACCTGGAGGACGACATGGTTGCCGTGGAAATTAGGGAGCAGCCACAGGAGCCACCGCCCCCACCGCCACTCGACCAATCAGAGCTGCCATCTGAGCGTCTGTCCCTCCCTTCCTCGCAGACGGACGGAAAGCTGGCCAATCGAGACAGCGGCATCGACAGCATCAGTTCGCCGTCGCACAGCGAGGAGCTCTGCTTTGCTGGTGTGGATGATGGGGGCGTGGTCTACCCCTGTAGCCCCGCCCTCCTTCCCCGCCTCTCCAGCTCATCCTCATATGCTGGTGAGGGAGGGGAGGGGGAGGAGGGGGAGGCGAGGGGTGGGGCCAGGAGGAGGAGGGAGTTCTCTGAGGAGGGGGACAGCGACCTGGAGGAGGAGGAGGCGGAGCTAACGCTAGTGCTGCCCGCGACTAAGACGGACCGACAGGACTCTGTGGAGGTGAGATTCAAACTAACTTTATGGAAACAACAGACACAGCATTTTCATGGTAACTAGCCAACAAGCTAACAAGGGTGCATGAACAATGACCATGGGACTGAGCGTGCTCAGTGGGCTAAGAGGAATTAGAAGCAGATCTTTTTGACAGTAATTGAAATAGAATCTGTGGTAAAAGCAAGCTGGAGAGGACGTGCTGCACTGTAGCCACACAAACTGAAATCTTCCAAACAACAGCGCCTCTTTGAGCAGAGAAAAGTTCCTGTTTCAGCCTGAAGACAAATGTTCTGCTGCAGTCTCCACACAATGCTGTTCACATGAAGTCTGAGGCAATGTCGACTCACCTGGTGGAGGTGGTGCCATTATTAACCATAGTAAAAACAATACCACTAGCTAGCCTTAGCTGCCATGCTAGCCTTAGAGAAACAGTGTAACGAGCTATTTTAGCCCACATTGGCCATGCATTTCTTGTACTTCTACTAGGGGCATGTTGCTGTTTTCCAAATCAGCTTCACTACAGGAAACAAAACCTGAGCAGCAACCTACACGCTGAAATGTGTATGTTTTGCTGAGGGTTTGGCTCCAACAGTATTGCAGCTCCTCCAGTTTTTAATTCAGTGAACTTTATGTTTAATCGCAGTTCTCGACTCCCTGCTGCAAATGTTCCACCAGAACAATTTTCTTGTCGCTATTTTAGTGGAACCTCAAAATCTGAGCCCAAGACAGCTTTGATTGGTTTAAAGAAATATAGTGTTTTCCCCTGTAGCAGAATGATAGCGAGGTGCTGCACCACATTCTGTGCTGCTGTGTAGAATAGTGTTACTCCAGAGAGGAACCATGAACTTTGCTTCTCCTCAGCAGCAAACGTTGATTAACAGAAGGAGCATGTTGCTGCCTTCAAATAAAACTCATGATTACAACTCGTGAGGTCCAGGACCCCAAACACTCAGCCTGCAACAGGGTCCAGAGGCCCCTGTGGCTAACCAGCTAACCAAGCTAACGTACATAATGTAAAAAATGCAAATGCAGAATGAAGTAATGAGCTTGATAACGACAAAAGCCTCCTGGTCCAACCACCACAACAGGTCCAGGTCAGTAGCTGGACTCTCCTTCTCTGTGGTTCTGGTGGTGGAACCAGTTACCAAACTGTTCAACCTGCTGACTCCCTCTCAGTCTGTAAGAACAGACTGCAGACACCTCTGCACCTGACAGCCTGGAAACAAACAAACAAACAAACAAATAAATAAATAAATAAAACCCTGTCCCCTCCCTACAGCCTGCTACTGGCATCAGCACCCTGTCACACTGAACCGGTTCTATGGCTCTGATCCAGGTTGTCTTCTCCTGACCAGATCTTGCTGGTGTTGGATCTGCCCTCAGATGGACGTTGCTCTGGATAGAAGTGTCTGCTGATGAAACTGTAGACTTGTAGGATTGACAGAATTATCAATCACAAGTCAATAAATTCTTAAATGATTATAAAAGCTTCTTATGGATTAGGGTTGACTAACACTGCAGCATATTAATCCAGTGAAAAATGAGCTTCATGTGATGTCCAACATTTGGGAAAATGTCAACAGACTGTCACAGCTCTGAGCTTTCAGAAAACACTGTGAGAAGAAGAAGGAAACCACAGGAGGGAGCATTGATTTGTCCAAGACCACACAGTGAACTTAAAGGCAGCGATACAGCAGACGGTGATCAGTTACAGGAGCAATGGAAGATAACGCCCAAAGAAACCGACTGTTTTAGCTACAACATCGACTTCTTCCTGAATACGCTCCAACACTCTGCTGATGTTTTCTGGCAGGAGCCGCAGGGGCTGATGGGAAACGGTGTTTGTTCAAGGATAGGACGTTTTTTAAAATGTATTTTTTGCCTTTATTATTTTTTGTAGAGCAGTAGAGAGAGACAGGAAAGGGGGGATAAGAATGGGGAGAGACCTGCCGGGTCGCCTCAGGACGTGAGGAACTGGAATGTTTTCATGTTTGAAGTGTTGACCTGCTGTCTGTCTCTATGTCCAGCTGTCTGTCCAGCAGAGAGTCTTCAACATCGCCAATGAGCTGCTGCAAACCGAGACGGCCTATGTCTCCAAACTGCACCTGCTGGACCAGGTGAGTCGACAACTCTGTCAGCTAATGGAAAGAAAAGAGGCAGAGGCCTAATATTGAGGTCACGCCCTCGGCCTTCTGTCTGGAGATGACACAATATGACCACAAAGACACATTAACAACCACAAAAAGACTCAAAGTCCTTGTCGTCCTGCAGGTCTTCTGTTGCAGACTCCTGGAGGAGGCTCGGTCTCGCTCTTCGTTTCCCTGCGATGTGGTTCAGGGCATCTTCTCCAACATCTGCTCCATTTACTGCTTCCACCAGCAGTTCCTGCTGCCAGCGCTGCAGAAGCGCATGGAAGAGTGGTGAGCATCGCTTTCTTTTTCTGCTCATCCTCTGGACCTGCTGTCCCCTCACTCCTCTGTCTGTCCTGCAGGGACTCGAACCCTCGGATTGGCGACATCCTGCAGAAGTTGGCCCCCTTCCTGAAGATGTACGGAGAGTATGTGAAGAACTTCGACCGAGCCATGGAGCTGGTCAACACCTGGATGGAGAGGTCGGCCCAGTTCAAGGCCATCATTCAGGAGATCCAGGTAGGTTCCATTGCTAAAGTGTTCCTGCACCCTGAGCCAATTCAATTCAGTTCAGTTCAGTTTTATTCATATAGTGCCAGTTCACCACGTCATCGCTTAGCACTTCCAGAGCGAGGTGAAGACCTTACGAATTTTGAACAGAGAACCCAAAAATACAACGTTCCCATTGAATTCCCTTTGAGCAAGCAGTCGACAACAGTGGGAAGGAACCAAAAAAACCCAAAAACCTTTAACTGGAAGACAAACAAAACTCCTTTAGAACCAGGACCAGACTCAGGGAAGTCAGCCATCTGTCATGACTGGGTGGGGTGAGAGTGGGGATGAGGAAGGTGCAAATGGAGAAAAGACAAACAATACATAAGAGAGCACAGGGCCTAAAGAGCAGAACCAGGCCAAGATCCAGATCCTCCAAGTCTAAGAAGGTCTGATTCATGGAGAGCTGTTTGGACCTGCTGTTGTGGCTCAACAGTGTCAGTTACCTTCCTGAACCACAAAATAATATCCCCAACCTACTGGATCAATGAATAAATGCAGCACGGATCAGAACCAGAGACCAGAGGAGCCAGTTGGTGGAGATGCATTCGTCTGATGATGGAACATCTTTCTGCATCAGATGAGCAGAGCAGAGAGAAAAAGTCTGGAAACATGGAGATAGCTCAACATCTGCAGGATTCAAGGATTCAAGGCCTTTATTGGTCACAATTATACATACAGTATATTACAAAAATGAGTATTTCTGCAAATATTTTATTATATCGTTTCCCGGGACAACACTGAAGAAATGACACTTTGCTACCATGTTGTAGTCAGTAGTAGTAAAGCAGTCGGTGTACAGCTGGTGTAACAGAGTAGATCTACCGTCTACTCACAATAACTCAGTACAGCCATTCATGTCTAAACCGCTGGCGACAAAAAGGAGTACATCTCTAAGTGAAAGTGCCCAATTTGGGCCCAAAGTGTCAGCGTGTTGTGTGGCCACCATTATTCTCCAGCACTGCCTAAACCCTCTTGGTCATGGAGTTCACCAGAGCTCCACAGGTCACCACTGGAATCCTCCTCCATGACGACATCACGGAGCTGGTGGATGTTGGAGACCTCCTCCACCTTCCGTCTGAGGATGCCCCACAGATGCTCCGTAGGGTTTAGGTCTGCAGACATGCTTGGCCAGTCCATCACGTTCACCCTCAACTTCTTCAGCAAAGCAGTGGTTGTCTTGGAGGTGTGTTTGGGGTCATTGTCACGTTGGAATACTGCCCTGTGGCCCAGTTTCTGAAGGGAGGGGATCATGCTGTGCTTCAGGATGTCCCAAGCCAGCAGCACTCATGCAGCCCCAGACCATGACACCCCCACCACCATGTTGGACTGGAGGCAACACACACCTGTCTTTGTACTGCTCACCTGGTTTCCACCACACGCTCGACACCATCTGAACCAGATAAGTTTGTCTTGGTCTCATCAGACCACAAGACATGGTTCCTGTAATCCACGTCCTCACGCTGCTTGTCTTCACCAAACTGTTGGTGGGCGTTCTTGTGCATCACCGTTAGAAGAGGCCTCCTTCTGGGATGGCAGCCATGCTGACCAGTTTTGATGCGTCGTCTGGTCTGAGCAGTGACGGGCCGACCCCCATCAGCCCGCTGGCAGCACTCTTATGTCCACTTTCCAAAGACAACCTGTGAATGTGACGCTGAGCACGTGCACTCAGCTCCATGGTGGACCATGGGAGGCCTGTTCTGAGTGGAGCCTGTCCTGTTAAACCGCTTTATGGTCTTGGTCACCGTGCTGCTGCTCAGTTTCAGGGTGTTAACGGTCTTCCTATAGCCTAGACCATCTCTATGCAGAGCAGCAAGTCTGTTTCCAGATCCTCAGAGAGTTGTTTGCCATGATGCTCCATGTTGAACTTCGAGTGACCAGTAGGAGAGAGTGTGAGAACGATGACACCAAATCTAGCACACCTGCTCCCCAGTCACACCTGAGACCTTATAACACTAACCAGTCACATGACACCGGGGAGGGAAATGGCTGACTGGGCCCAATCAGGACATTCTCACTGAGGGGTGTGCTCACTTCTGCTGCCAGCGGTTTGGACATTAGTGGCTGTACGGAGTTATTCTGAGGAGACAGTAAAGGCTGCTGATTGGTCAGACCAACGCGGCACTTCTCTCTCCACCAGGGCTGCTCGCTTCAGAAAAATGATGAGGACAAGGAGACAACATGAGTTCCAGGGTTTAACATCTGTGGGAACATGTCTGACATGTTGGCTCTGCAGCTTTTCTGATTCCTGTCGCTCTGAGTCCTGCTGACCGAAGACGTCTCTGAGTTCTCTCTCCTTCTTCTTCATGTTCTGGTTCCACAGAGCTGCAGGACTTTATGTTGCTGAGAAAAATAAGATGGGAGACAGAAAAACACAGAGAAACTGTTCACAGTTCAGAGGGTTCCACATGGCATTTGGCGACGTGTGTTTGCATTGTGTTGTTGTCGCTGACATTGTGTTTGTGTTGCAGAGGGAGGAGCGCTGTGGAAACCTCACGCTGCAGCACCACATGCTGGAGCCGGTCCAGAGGATTCCTCGCTATGAGTTACTGCTCAAAGATTATCTGCACCGGCTGCCGGAGGACGCTCCGGACCACCGGGACGCCCAGAGTACGACAGCAGACACACAACAACACACTTCTGTGTTGACAGAACATGAAGGATCCACTTCAAATGAAGAACACATTTTAAATGATTTGTGTCTCTCTGCAGAGTCTCTGGAGCTGATCGCTACAGCAGCCGAACACTCCAACGCTGCCATCAGGAAGATGGTGAGATGCCTTCACAGACACACTAATGCTGACCTGAGACCAGATCATGCTGCTGGAATCAGCTGTCAGAGTTGATGTTCTTATCCTGAACTGTCAGGAAAACAGCAGAAGAATCTTCTTTTCACTCGTACCCCTTTTCCACCAAACCGGTTCCAGGTCTGGTTCAGAGCCAAAGCCTGACTCAGCACCAGTTCTTTGTGTTTCCACCGCCTAAGCACCGGCTCTGGGTTCTCAGAACCGGTGCTTTTCAGGCACCAACTCTCTGCTGGGCCAGAGCTAAGCACCGAGTCCGTCAGGGGCTGGGAGCGGGGCTATTGGGACCACTGGGACCGATGGATGGGACACACGGAGGTTCTGCACAGACTGTTGAAGTCCGGTCCAACTGTGTCCCAGCAGCAGCACCACAGTGGTGGAGAACAGGACTGTTAGAACGTCGGTATTTAGCTTAGAAATGAGGTGTTCTGGTGACAAACGGACCTCAGCTACACACTGTTTGTTCTGCTCATAGAGAAGACCTCATGAGAACACATCACTGGGCTTCATGCTGGACAGATGTGACACCAGAACCTCCTGGTTCACTCTGTTAAAGTCATCTCTGGTCTCACACCGGTCTGAGCACCGCGGCCACCAGCAGCAGCTAGCGCAGCCTGCTATGTGGGGCGTTCAGGGAACATCGTAAACTGTAGCGTCTATGGATAAGAACATGTTCAGCAGGTCAGATGTTTCTCCTGTGACCAGGTGGGAAGTGAGACCAGATGAGAAAGTGGGTCACACTGGTACCAAAGTCCGTCTGGACTCCTGTGTGGACTTCTGTGTGGCGCCAGCGTTGTTCAGTAAACGGCTCCGTGTGCAGTGACGTACGGTTCTGACTGGGCTCCTGGCTGATGGAGAAGCAACCAGGTTCTGAGGAGGTGCCAGATGTGACCCAACTGAGCCCTGGAACCAGCACCTGGTTCTTCTGGGTGGACAAGGATTAAGAGACGCCTTAAGAAACTTCAGCGACAATTCAAAGAGCCGTCGGATGGATATTGCACTTGGACATATTTCCATTAGTTGTTCTGCACTGTTCCGGCTGTTTCTAGTCCTCTAGTCCACAGTCTTCAGGTCCAGCAGGTTATAGTCCAGATGTCCAACCACGAGGATCTGAGGTGTTCAAAGACCACAAGTCTATGTAGATTGTCAGTTGTCAGGTTCTGATAGTCCTCAGAGCTCCAGTGAAAACTAACTGGATGTCTCTGTTTGGTTCAGGTACAAGATTCAGGTGTGTGTTCTCACCTCCAAATCACATGACCCATGGTCTGTAAACAGTCACACACCACATTCTGGATGGAGAAGACAGAAGGTTTGAAAGAGGAGTGATGAAGAACATCGATGTTCAGCTGGAACAGAGGAGGAGATCTACATCTGCCAGGCTCTTAGAATACAGTCCTGAGATTCCTACTCAGAATGTTCCACAACCATGAGGTGACAGAGTGGTCCAGTTCTTCTACTGAAGCTCTGAGGATTCCTTCTCTTTGAGGTTCTGGGTCGACCCATTCTCCTCTAAGACCTCCAGCAGGACCTGCTCAGATGTTGAACCAGGTCCGAGCACCTTTCAACGTCTTGTTTTCTTGTCGCTCCTAAAAGCTGCTGACCGGATCAGAACTTCAGCCTCAGATCCTCTAAACCACAACGGTTCTGTTGATCTCACATTCATGTTTATTTCTGATGATTCCACTTTGTGAAGAGCTGAAAGCTGCACCTGTTGGTTGGTGTGCAGGTAGAGCTCCAGGTGAGTGACTGCTGCTGTTTGTCCTCAGGAGCGAATGAGGAAGCTGCTGAAGGTGTACGAGCTGCTGGGAGGAGAAGAAGACATCGTGAACCCGACCAACGAGCTCATCAAGGAGGGTCACATCCTCAAGCTGTCCAATAAGAACGGAACCACACAGGACCGATACCTCATCCTGGTACCGTCCGTCCTCTTCAGGTGTGTTGTCCTGCCGTTGTCATGGCAACAGCAGCGGCTGACGTCTGTCTCTGTCTGCAGTTCAACGACCGGCTGCTGTACTGCGTCCCGAAGCTGCGCCTGATTGGTCAGAAGTACGGCGTCCGCGCTCGCATCGACGTCGACGGGATGGAGGTGAGACTTCCAGTTACCCCGACACACAGGAACCCGACAGAGCCAGCAGAACTCAACAGAACCAACAGACCCAAACTGGAATCTGAATCTTTGGACCTCCATTTATGGAGCCTGAAAGAACCGGTTTTGATGGTTCTTTGAGGCTCTTTTGGAGTTTCTTTAAAGGATGATTTGAATAAATAGTTCTTTGAAGAACTGGGTCCTACAAGGTTCTTTGTGGAACTGAAAGTGTTTCTCTGATGCAGAACTATGTGGCTGCAGTTTGCTCCTTTCTTTTCACACTGAATTGGAATTTACATTTAAATTTCCCACAGACAACAGCACAGTGTCAGCGTCTGTGGTCAAAGGTGGCTCAGGTTCTCGCTGCAGGTTCTGTTCTGCTGTGAAGTTGTAACTTCAGTCGTCAGGTTTGGGCTCCTTGTGTTCTGATGGTGTTCCTGTGCTGCAGCGTGTTTGTTTTCTGTTTAATGAAGTGTGAATCACTGATGCATGTGGCTGCTGTGTGGAGATGCTGTAGGTTTTCTGCAGGTTCTCTGCAGGTTCTCTGCAGGTTCTCTGCAGGTTCTCTGGGGGACGCATGTGTCACAGTGTTTGTGTGTCCTCAGCTGAAGGAGACCAGCAGTGTGGCCGTCCCTCGGACATTCCTGGTTTCTGGAAAACAAAGATCTCTGGAGCTGCAGGCCAGGTAGGAACCACAGGCACACAGCAGGACTCACTCTGATCGAAGCTGAAGACACGACTTGAGCACAGCAACAAGCCGTGGAGCTGCCACTGTGTGTCCTGTATATACCACATGTACAGGACATTCGTATGTATTTAAAATGTTTGATCATCTCGACACAGAACAACCATAAAACAGCACGAGTTGTGAACATGAACACATGATCTGGGTTCCTCAAAGCAGCAGGAATCCGTCCACGTGCTGATGGACAGACTGACAGCGACTCCATAAAACAGAGTAGTTTATGTTTGTTTAAACTGATTCACTGAAATCCTTCCTTCAAGCTGAGATTAAACTGTTCACCTGCTGAACATCAGAGCATCGACTATGATTTACTGATGCTCCCTGAAGGATTCAAGGATTCAAGGATTCAAGGCCATTATTGGTCACAGACACAGTAATACATGGAATAACGCAGTGAAATGTTTGCATCCCTGTTCCACACCGAAACTATATTAGGAAATGAATTAAAGTAAGAATAAACACACAATAAATAAATAAATATATACACGAGTATATATATATATATATATATGCAGAGTGCAACGTGACTGGTTGGACTGTTATTGAGTCTACTGTCCAGGTCCAGCAGGCGGACAGCCTGAGGGAAGAAGCTCCTCCTCATCCTCTCTGTTTGCCTTCAGGCAGCGGTAGCGCCGCCCTGGTGGCAGCAGAGAGAACAGTCTGTGGCTGGGGTGGGTGGCTCACTGAGATCTTCCTGGCCTTTAACATGCATAGTTTGGTGTAAATGTCCTGCAGGTTGGGGAGGGTGGTTCTGATGGAGCGGACCACCCTCCTCAGGGCCCAGAAGTCCTGCTGGGTGCTGCTGCCCGTCCAGGTGCTGATGCTCCCAGCCACAACACTCTCATGGTGCAGGTGTAGAAGCTCCTGGGCACCTTGAGAGGGAGCTTAAAGTCCCTCAGGCATCGGAGGAGGTAGAGACGCTGTGGAGCTTCTTCACCAGGGTGTTGATGTGACAGGACCACGTCAGGTCCTGGTGATGTCGACACCCAGGTACCTGAAGCTCTCCACTCGCTCCACCTCTGTCTCATCCTGAGTGGGTGGTGTGCCCTCTGCTGCTTCTTGCTATAGTCCACCATCAGCTCCTTGGTCTTGCTGACGTTCAGGAGGAGGACCGTAGCCTGCACGTGGATCGCCTTGATCCGGTTGAGCTACCGGGCCCCCTCACTTTGGTTTTTGCGGTCATCAGCTGAACAGACTGTTTGACTGTCAGAGGCCTTAGAGGAGAACCACAACATCACAGTGATCACAATGTGACTGTGTGGAGTTTGACCTTCACAGTGTGGCAGTCTGGAGCCATAACAAGTGATAAAGAAGTCATGGACCACTGATTGCTGAAGTCCAGAGCTTCCTGCATCATAACTTATGGTTTCAGACTCAGTTTCATGTTAATCTGTGGCTCTCTGATAACTTAGCTGTAGCCACTGGAGTCACATTAGCCGCTGTGAAAGCAGCTAATGTCCTGATTTGGGTGATGTTTCTGCTTCTTATTCAGTTTCTGCAGGTTGATGAGTCTGTTAGTCAGAAGAGAGTTAATCTGACTACAGACAGCGTTAGCCGCAGGCTTAAAGGCACAGCTAACCGCTCAGTGTTAGCATTGGCCTAGCACTGTCAGCAGTATCAGTTGCAGCTGCACTGACACCAACAGGTAAACTGTTCAGGTGTTCAGGGGATGCTGAGCAGCTGTGGTCTGCAGCCCGTCAGGTGCTCGTCTGTCCCGTCTGTAAACAGCAGCTCTCAGTGATTGGCTGTTACTGCTGACATGCAACCAATCAGAGAGAGCTGTGGGCGGGACATCACAGAGACCACAGAGTGACAGAGAGGAGGCGGGTCAGAACCAAGGAGGACATCATTTCATCCAGAAGTTATTAATATAAATAACAACACCGATGGTCAAAGAAAAGCCGAATAGCAGTTATGCTGACAGTCAGTCACCCTGTGCTCACTGTATATACGCTACACACAGTATGTGTGTATATATATACTGTGTATACTGTATACATATATATATATATATATATATATACAGTATGTTCAGGATAGCGGTATATACTGAACATACTGTATATACACACAGTATATACTGTGTGTATACTGTGTGTACTGTATACACTGTATTTACTGTATAGTAATACCCGTTGACTGTGCAGGCCCATCAACCTGCCTCATGTCATCACGTCTCAGTATCTTTGGAGTTATTCTTCTGTTTATTTCTGTGTCATCACGATCTGCACCATTTGAAGCCAAGCTTTGGTGCTCTTTACAGAGATCTAGTGAGACAATCGTTTTTCTTTCTTTGTGTTCTTTTTCTGTCAGTACTTTAAAAACAACAGAAAAACTGGAGTTAGATTTCTTCTTTGTTCACACAAACTGGGCCAGTAAAGCTGATTCTGAGTCAGTCCACTCATTCTGGTTGTTTTGTGTCTTCAGGACAGAGGAGGAGAAGAAAGACTGGATCCAGGTAAGCACCGCCTGGTTCTTTACTCTGATGGTCCAGAACAGCTGGTTAACATAATCAGGTCTGGATCAGTCGGTTCTGGTGGACATTCAGAGATTCATGATGTTTCACTTCGAGTTTCTGGAGATTCAGCCTGAAGTTTCCACTTCAGAGAAACGTCAACAGAAGCTTTGTCAGATTAGTTGTTTAAAATCTGAACAAGAACCTTTAATGCGAGAACAGCTGCTGTTGAACATTTATTTCCTTTAACAGATCATTTTTTACTGCAGTCTTCTTTTAAAATGTTTTATTCCCTCTCACTGAGTTGTCTTTTCATCGAAACAACCCGGCTGGGAGAGTAACTACATCCATGAAACGACGTGATTAAAGGATGTAATCAGACTGATGAACCGGTTTGTTAGCAGGTTGGTTTGAGACCAGAGTTCGTCGCCTCATTGTTCCTATAATGTGATGTAGCAGTGCAGTCCTGAGGTCTTTCCCCAGAACAATTTCAAAATCCATCCATCATCTCTACACCTTAATCCTCACTAGGGGGGCGGAGCCTATCCCAGCTGACTCAGGGTGAAGGCAGGTTCACCTGGACAGGTAACCAGTCTATCACAGGGCTACACTTAGAGACAGACAACCAAGCACACTCACATTCACACATACGGACAATTTACAATCACCAATTAACCTCAGCATGTTTCTGGACTGTGGGAGGAAGCCGGAGAACCCGGAGAGAACCCACGCTGCACGGGGAGAACATGGAGACTCCACGCAGAAAGATCCCGGTGTCCTCACCGGGACGCCAACCGGCGAGACACCTGCAGCCCCTATTTCAAAATATAGTTTAAAAAATGCTCCAGAACAAAATACAACCACCAGGGCTGCAAACTGTCACAGCTACAAAACAACAAACAAAACACAGCCTGAGTTTCCTGTGATAAAGATAAAGATAAAAGATAAACTTTATTGTCTGTCACAAGTGACAGAAATTTTTCTTTGACAGGCATAAAAACAAACACATTTAAAACAACATACAAGTACAGCCATAGTTAAAAGGACGTTAGGGGCAGTTAAAAACAGCAAAGTGTTCATGAAGACAGAGTCAGTAACAGTCACATTAATAATGAATAGTGCCGTTGGTTCAGCTGTTCGGGAGTTCTTCCTCTGAGTTCATGAAACACCTGCAGCATCAGACAGCAGCTGGTCCAATCAGAGAGAAGGTCACACATTCATGCACAGCAGCAGGAGCTTCACACTGGATGATTTACCTCGTTGTGCTCTTCGTAGCTGTGACACACTGAAAACTTTTGTTTCAGGCCATCCAGACGACGATTCAGAGACACGAGCAGACAATGGAGAGCTTCAGACACCTGAACTGTTCGCTGCGAGACGACGACTCCACGCCACCACATTCCCCGGTAACCACACCCTGCGCAACACGCTAACCTGAACCTCAGAGGGCTGTCTGTCAACCAGTCTGTCTATAAACCTGTCCGTCTGTCTGCCTTCAGAGCTGTGTGGAGCTCGGGAAGCGAGCGCCGACACCTATCAGGGAGAAGGAAGTCACTCTGTGCATGAAGTGTCAGGAGCCGTTTAACTCCATCACCAAGCGCCGCCATCACTGCAAAGCCTGCGGACATGTACGTCCGCCTTTGGTGTTCAGATGATCCATGTCGAGGCTCTGAGCGCCGCTGACCGTCCGTCTGTCTGTCCCTGCTCTCTCCAGGTGGTTTGTGGGAAGTGCTCCGAATTTCGTGCTCGTCTGTCGTATGACAACAACCGAACCAACCGGGTATGTGTTGACTGCTACGCCACGCTGGTTGGCGTGCTGCCGTCGCCCGCCGGGCTGAGCAGCAGCACCCAGAGGAGGCGGTCCATCCTGGAGGTCAGTGTGACATCACTGTGACATCACCTCATGTTCCTGATGACAGAGGTCTGACTCTGTCCATCTTTTTCTTGTTGCCATAGAAACAGGCCTCACTGGCTGCAGAGAACAGCGTGATCTGCAGTTTCCTTCACCACATGGAGAAAGGAGGGGGGCGGGGCTGGCAGAAGGCGTGGTTTGTCATCCCCGAAAACGAGCCGCTTGTGCTGTACATCTATGGAGCTCCACAGGTAAAAACTTCTACTAACCGACCAATCAGAACACGTCCACAAACTGACCAATCAGAACACAGCTATAAGCCGACCAATCAGAGCACGTCCACAAACTGACCAATTACAACACAGCTATAAGCCGACCAATCAGAGCACGTCCACAAACTGACCAATTACAACACAGCTA
>NW_007578764.1:210605-216758 GCF_000690725.1 Stegastes partitus
ACCAATCAGAACACGTCTACAAACTGACCAATCAGAACTCGTCTATAAACCGACCAATCAGAACGTGTCAACAAACCGACCAAGCGGAACACGTCTATACACCGACCAATTGGAACACGTCTATGAACCAACCAATCAGAATGCATCTGCAAACCAATCAATCAGACTGTATTTATGTCTCCGCAGGACGTGAAGGCTCAGCGCAGCGTCCCTCTGATTGGCTTTGAGGTCTCTCTGCCGGAGTCATGTGACCGCCTGGAGCGACGCCACGCCTTCAAGATCTCCCAGAGTCACCTGACCCTCTATTTCAGCGCTGAAGGGGAGGAGCTTCAGCGCCGTTGGATAGATGTTCTGTTGAGGGCCGGGAGAGGGGAGGAGCCTCAGATGCACCCACCAATCGTGGAGAGTCTGGAGGAGGAGGGGGAGGAGCTTGCTGCAGCAGAGGGGGAGAACACGTGATTCCGAAGGAGGTCCTTCAGCAGCGAAGAAGGCGGGGCCTTTCGAAGAGAATCAATCCTGATTGGAACCAGAACAAACAGAAGAAAATGCAACCAGAACAAATCAGTTCACACCAGTCCATTCTGCCATCCATCACTTCGTCACTTTGTACACTACCCACGATCCTCAGCTGTCATCGCCATGGAGACACCTCCATCTAGAGCTGTGACAGCATTTCCAGAGCGCCAATCAAAGCAGCCTAAAAGTGAACGAGCAGTCGATTGATCAGGAGCTGCGCTGATAATCAATTGATTGTTTCTGTTTCAACAGGCGTTTTCTGGTTTTAGTTTTAGAAATCCGTTTTGGAACCAAACCAGCATTTAGAAAATAATCAGCACAATATTTGAACAGGACACGGATCGGTGGGTTCAGCGTTGGAGTCCATGACCTATCGGCTGCTGCACAGTCTGGAGCTTCTGATTGGATGTTTCCTCAATCGATCAACATAAAGCACAACATTGTACGTGTTCCATGTTGTGTCTGAATTTAATGTTAACAGTTCCTAACAATGTCCTTTCCACGAGAACTTTCACTGCAGGGACCCTCCCAGGAGTCCAGGTTTCTCCAGTTGGTCAGCTGTGTTTCCACAAGGTGGCGCTCAGTGTCACGACTTCCACTGCAGGAACTGGAGAACGTTTCCACTGACCCTTGATGATTCTTTCGGTCCTTCTGTTTCCACTGTAGAACCGAACAGTTCCTGTATGCAACTCCAGTTCTATGTAGGAAACAAAACAGTAGAGGTTTGTTCTGTTAGAACATCTGGAGAACTTTGTTGTTGATGGCGATGGTAGAGAGCAGAAGAAGCTGCTGGATGAGAACATCAAGAAGACAGACAACAAGTTGTCCTCTCTGAGTTTAACCAATCAGTATTAAGGCCCTCACGGCAGGTTGTCAGAGATGCTCTAGTTCTAGTTCCTAACCCGGGGAAAGGCCCTTTGGTCACCATGAAAGCTGTCCTGACAGAGCTTCTGCAGGGATGGTGTCTGTGGTCACCCTAAATTGATCTTCAGGTTCCTGCACTGAAAGCCAACGTGGATCACACCTTGTTCTTGGAAGAAGGTTTATTGTTAACTAAAAGCCTTCAAAACTTTCACTTTGTCCTCCTGCAGGTCATGTCTCCTCTTAGTGATCATCTCCAACCTCTACCAGCCCTTTCTGTACCACTTTAACCGCTGTTTGCATCTGTCCTCTCAGAATGGACTCAACTCACATGCAAACAGCGGTCTTCAGGTGGTTTTAGTACCTACTCTGGAGGAGGTACTCTGTTCCTCCCTGAAGACGGCCCTGAAAGAGGTTCTAGAGGGACGGTTCTTGTGGTTGGCACAAATGTTTGGTTCACGTTAAAACAACCTCGAAGTTCTTGCAGTGGAAAACAGTCTGTTGCGACCCTGAGACCTCTGGTGGAAACACAGGGAGCAGAACGGAGCACCTCAGAAGGTTCTCCATTTCAGAAGGAAGTTCCTACGATGGAAACATGATCCTGTCTATTAAACACATAACCTCAGAGTTCCTGAACATCCTCAGAACCTGTAGACAGAATATGGACAGTAAACCGGAGAAGCTGATGGGAGAACCCACAAACTGTCCACAGAATGAGACCTGACTTAAACGCTGAACAGAACCCGTCCTGCCCGTCACTTTTAATGCTTCCATTAATGCAGGAGGACGAGTCCTGTTTATTCAGAGAACATGGACTTACTAGCTCTCAGCATTACTGCCAGTCTGTTCCGGTGGTCACTCGTTGTAGCGCCGACGCATAGCATGACATCGACCCAGTAATGCTGATTGTCTCGGAACAAAGGTGCATGTCAAAGCCGGTTCTTGTGGGCAGTGCAAATATAAAAAACTTAAACAGAAAGAAAACAAACAGTTCCAGGGTTCTGCAGAATCTGGACATTCATGTCTGTTGACGGGATTAAGTTAACGTGGACCCAGCTGGGCTCAGGTCCAGCATCAGGTCTCAGTTAAACAACAACTTTCATCAATGAAAACATGTCGGCTGAAGCCGGATGTCCATCAGCTGCAGGACGGATCCACAAAGAGATTAAAGAAGAAGAGATTCTCTTGTTTTCAAATAGTTCAGCAGAACATAAAGTGACTGTTAAAGAGACCGAAGAAGCCCCTTTAAATGCACTTAAACTATTTTAATGCCAAATTCCCCTGAAGAAAAATTCAGACCTCCAAGCTGCCGATCAGCAGCCTGTGAGGAGGTGAACGATGTTTCCCAGTAGCCTCTGCTCTGAGGTGTGGACTCTGCCCTCTACTGGTGAAGACCAGTACTGCAGGTTTTTCTAAACTCACAGAGGCCTGCAGAAACATCTCTCAGCATTTTAAAGTTTTATTTGACCTAGAAATGTTCAGAGATTATTGTTAGAAATATATTTATGTCCTTCAGATGTTCGGTTCTCAGATGTCCAAGTGCTTTTGAAGTCTGACCAACTTTTCTGATCACAAACACACAAAGCAGAGAAACTGTCTCCTCACCTGCTTCATGAATGAATCTATGGTCTAAACAGTGGCTAACCCAATCACTTCACTGCTGATGTTTCAATAGTGAGGTGGCAAAAAAATAAATAAAATTAAAGTTGAAAAATGGGTTTATCATACATGACTGCATAGTTACACAATTCTATGGAATTAGGACCCCAAAGGTCTTCTTCTAAACAGTCGGTGTCATGGAGAGAGGACGTGTGAAGCTCAGATGATTAACAGGTTAATCACCTAGTTGACCTGAAAACAAATCAGTCAAACCAGTGATTCATTATTTTTTAAATTAAAATTCAGAAATGTATCTGCTTCCAGTTTCTCATGTTTGAATCTTCGTTTCTTTTTCTGAATATTTGGACTGTTGGTCCGACGTTGGAAGTCTTGTACTCTGAGAAGATTTTCTGACCTTAATTGACCAGATGATTTAATAATTAATGAAGGAAATAATAACTAATGTTGGAAACAATCTTCTGTGAGATACAAGGACACTGATGATGTGTTTTGATGAAAGAAGACAGTTAAAGAGAGTTCGAGACATGAATAGGAACCAGAGACTGGACTGAACCTTTCGGTGGTTTCTGTGTCCTAGATCTTGCAGATGATCCAGGAATGAGATGGAGCAGATCTGATGTGAAAGGACAAAGTGAACTTTAGTTGTTTTTCTCCTTTTGACTTGCAGTGGTTCAGTAATTCTGTCAATATAAACTCCTTTTGGACAAAGTGTTTTGATAGTGAAAAATATTCTGAATATTATTATTGCTGTTCGACAAACTGAACAGATCGTTGTTGGATATTTCTGTGTTTGATGTTTGCTTGATGCAAGTTGATGCAAAAAGAAAAAGTTTTTGTAAATATAATTTATTCTCCCGAGACCCGGCGGTCATGTGACTGTGTCAAGGTCAAAGGTCAGCGCTTGCTGTTTCTCCACGCAGACAGAGCCACGCGGCGGCCATGTTGGCTCCACGCTTAAACAGGGTGAAGGTTAAAGTTCTCTGTGTTGTCCTTAGCCAGACAATGCATCAGGACATGGCTAGCCTAGCTTAGCACAAAGATAAGAAGTCAGATCAACTTTTGATGAAGCTTGGCTCGCTGTTGGCTAATTCTAATTTTCATTTATTACTGGCAGTTAATCTGTCAAATGCACAACACAAGGTAACACTGCTATCATAAACTAGCCAGTAGCAAATTGCACAAGAGGCTGCAATTTGCCTTCTAACTAACCACCTTAACTACAATGCTAAATATTACAGCCACTTTTAGCCAACTACAACCAGTTACAGAAAGTTCAAGATGTTCTGATCATTTTCTTCTTTCATTGAACGGTCATTGACTTGTCTGGTGGAACGATGCTAACAGTTTCCCCTGCTAAGCTAGGCTAAACACCTCCTGAAACATGTGAGTTTGAGCTAAAAGTGTTATGAAAGGCGCATTTCTGGAAATGTGTCTTTCTTTAACTTCTACCTCACTCCCTCAGTTTGTACGTGGCTCTGGCTGTCGGCGTGTTTTTAGCATGTTTTAGGCGTGTAAAGCAGTGGGAATGGAAGGAAATGGCCAGTAGCTTCGCCTTATAGATCCCATCATCACCTGCTGCTTCAATGTGGTGAAAACGTGTCTGCGGCTGATTCTCTTAGTTTTTTCAGATCTTTTCTGTTTTCAGAGAAGCTTGAAGGTTGGAGAGACCAGTTCTGACAGGTTCTGACTGGCCCTGACTGGTTCTAACCAGACCTGACCACTCATAACTGGTTCTTACCGGTTCTGACTGGTTCTGACTGGCCCTGAGCAGTGTGTGGTACAGTTGAACAGTGGTGTGTTGTATCAGTCACTCTTTGTTCAGTGAATTGTTGGTTAATATATCAGATCTGCATTCAGTATTTAAGCTGCTGTTGTTTCTTTGGGCTGGATGTCCCTTCAGAACCAGCTGCAGCTGGTGATACTAGTTAGAGCTGGTTAGACCTGGAGATGACCACGTTATTAGATGATGGAGGATTACTTTAGCAGATGTATTTCCTTGTTATTCAGCTTGTAATTGTGTTGAAGCAGTTTCTGTTATTGTCCATTGACATGTCAGTGAAAAACTCAACGTGCTCTCCCCAGTTAGAACCATCCACAACCGGTTACAGCTGGTTCCCAAACGGTTCCAACAGTAAAACCAGAAGTTGGACAGTTTTACTGTTAAAAGAAGGTTCTGAGCAGTTTAAAACTGAATGTAAAGAATGTGCAGCCTGCTGATCTGGTTAGATCGGACCAGTTACTGGTTACTGCTAGTTACAGCCACATACAACCAGTCTAAACGAGTTACAGCTAGTTAAGTGATGGCATTTAACCAACAAAGGGAAGTTTGAAGGTTTTGAAGCAGCTGAAAGAAGCTGGTTTGGACCAGTTGGACTCGGTAGTGGTCAGCCAGGTACAGTCTGTCAGTTACTGCTGGTTATTAACTGGTTGAACTGGTGCTGTGCAGTCTGAACTGGTTCTACTTTCTTACAGTTTTTTTGAACTCATTTTGTGCCAAACCAGATTCCTGTTAGCGTTCCGTTTTTAATAGATTTCCTGCTGATTCATTGGTCAGTGATCTTCTCATCACGGTGCTGTGGGCTGTTTATGGCTGCTGTTACCATGGAGACCATCAGGAGACCAAACAAACCAATCAGAAGTGGACTACGTGATGGCGTCAGTCAGATGATTTCCTTAGCCACAGCCCACTTCTTCTGACTCGTTGCCATAGTGACCTTCTGGGCATCTGGAGCTGCCATGTTACCATGGTAACCACGGTTACTCCTAAGTCATTTCCAGAGTCTCCAGAGACGGCTTTGCTACGGTAACCACAGCCGCTGGCTTCATAGTGCATAGGCCTCATGTTACCGTAGCAACCAGTGGACCCGAGGTGCTGTGACAACGGCACCGTCCTCCGTCCCTCCTCCGGTCCAGCAGCCGCCATGTGTCTTCTCCTTTGTGTTGTACTATTAATTATTGATCAGTCGATTGATTGCAGGTTATCGGTTAGTGGCCGGCCACTGCCTTCCATGCTGTCGGTGTCTGTTTCCCATCATGCACCTCTGTGAGAAAACAAGATGACAAATGTTATAAACGAAATAAACACGTATGGAAGCAACTCTGCTGCTTGTTTCTGATGACTGAGCTGCTGGAGAACCGCTTACACACACACACACC
>NW_007578764.1:217358-219343 GCF_000690725.1 Stegastes partitus
ACACACACACACACACACACACACACACACACACACATCTACACACACACACATAACTGATAACTCATCCCGAGTCAGGTCGGGCCCGCTAACCACCCGAACCCGTCCCGAACCCGTTCACAGCCGCTAAATTGTTCTTATTTTCACTTTGTCTTTAATTAACGGAGTTCAGTGGTCAGGTGATAGTGACGTAACCCCCCCCCCCTTACTTCCCGTAACAGCAGAGACGAAAACAAACAAGATGGCGGCACGTCTGGGGCTGAGCTGCAGCGGCAGCAGCTGATTGGCTGGCCGCCAGCACTGCGCGCTCCTATTGGGCGATGGCGTGCAGGACAGCAGCTCATTGGTCTGCAGTAGATCACTCCAGGCAGTCAGCCCCGCCCCCTGGAAACCTAGAACCAGAGCAGGTAGAAAACACCTCCATAAAAACTTCACTGGTGTTCAGAGACGGAGTTCTGTCACATCTGCTCACCATCAGGACATAGGAGCATCAGAACCAGAACCACCCATCATCTATAACCAGAACCGGAAACCCTCTGCTGACAGTGTATGTGCTTTGAGTTACTCCCTGAGTAAGAACAGCGCTGTATAAAGAATCAGTTGTTATCATTATTATTATTATTATTGTTGTTATTATTATTATTATTGATCCTCGACAGGAAGTCATTTGTGTGTTTAGTTTTTATCATCATGTTTTTATTGTTATTATTTATGGTACCATGGTAACCATCATTATGTTGTATAGTGTTATTTATTATTTTTATTATTTTGTGTTTAAACTTTGATTCAGTGATTCTTATCTTATTGGTGTACACATGTCCTTTAATAAATCCTGTAGTAATTGATATGGTGTGTGTGTGTGTGTGTGTGTGTGTGTGTGTGTGTGTGTTTTATTGTCTTATTTGTGGACTTTTAGGAGAAGCAGCGGAACCTTCACTCGTTCATTTACGTGAATTTAACGTGAAATCAAAACGTGTTGGTGTGTGTCTGATCTGTGTGACGTGTTTCTATTCACACACACACACACACACACACACACACACACACACACACACACACACCAGTTTCGATCAGCTGATTCCAGCTGGACTCAAACCTGCGTCCTCCATCAGCTCCAGCAGCGGTTCCACCTGGTTCTGTTCAGCCTGGTCCTGATTCTCTGATACTCCGGTACCGGATCTGTGGTTCTGCCGGGATTCTCCCTCTGACTTTGATCTCGCGGTGGCTGCTGGGAAATAAAGCCTGTGTTCGCCGTTGGTCTCGGTAGACATGTCAGCCGTCAGTCCGGACCAGACCCAAACCGGAGAGCCGGACCGGACCGGAGCCGAATCGGAGCAGAGGGAGGGCGACGTCCTGCAGCCGCAGACCGTGTTCGTCATCCTGGACTCGGCTGAAACTCTCAACCTGGTCCGGTGAGTGCAGAACTTCTGGGGCTTTCCAATATTTTTCCCCTCAAACCAAAGTCCGTTCAGAAACTTACGTTTTTAGCGCCGTTGTTCTCACCGTCGGTGGACTTGACCTGTGCCTGCTCTTCACAGGTCCAAACGAGTCCTCGTTGTTTCACTGAGACTTTTACAAACACGAATTTGGCTTTTTGTATAAGATTGATGCCGAGTTTAGGTGTACGGTCAGAGCGGGTTCGGACTTCAGTTAGATTCTCTGGAGTCAGATTTGTAGAAATTTTGAATGAAGTTTGGTGTGAAATGCTCTTGGTCCTCGTGCTGCTATAAAGAAACTGTGAGGAGGTTTAAGTGTGTAAGTACAGTGATGAAGATGATCAGGATGATGAAGATCAGGTTGTTGAAGATGATCAGGATGATGAGGATGATTTTCAATTCAATTCAATTTTATTTGTATAGCGCATATTTACAACAACAGTCATCTCATAGCGCTTCACAAAGACAGAAACAGAAACACCCAACAATCCAAACATCTGGATTCTCTATAAGCTTCAGCAGTCTGCTGGTGGGAAGGAACCGAAAACC
>NW_007578764.1:220314-225547 GCF_000690725.1 Stegastes partitus
CTGCAAAGGTTGACTCTGAAACAGTGAAGTAGAACAAAATTACTAAGTTTTTAATCCAGACAGTTCAGGCGAGGTGACATTTTTGGACACTTGGACACATTTTGGCACACTGGTGACCATCTGATTGTTCTTATGTACAAACTAGATATTTCACTTGTATTTCACTAATGGCGTCCAATACATCCAAATACAGCAGTGTTTTAGTTTTTTTTTAATCCTACCAGACCGCTGTCTGTGTTACGCAGCCTGTGCGTAAAGGCGACTGGCCGTGCCGTGAACCTCCCTTGATGACGCACGCCCTATCTCCGTGATGGTTCGGCCGATTTCGGTGATTGAACCCTCCTTCGAATCGTTAGAGCCAATAGAAGATAGCCATTGCCACCAAAACGAGATTGACAGCACTTTTAGCCAATCAGAATCAGTAGACCGCCATCTTGTATTCTCGCCGCTCGCTCCCTCATTCACTTTGCCGAAGTGCCCTACGGTTCACACAACCTCCCAGAGACGTGTGACGTGCTTTCCGTGTGGCACAGGAAGTAGTACTAACTGATTCCGGTGTGGATTTACCGATAAAACAAACTTTTCACGGCAAAACAGCTAAGGTAAGAGACATTTTACAACTACAGTTTGACGAAGCGGTTTCGGTTTTTGCTGTTCTTTGGGTTGTTTCTCACTGATGCTTTGGTTTTAGAGAGCTTTGATGGACATGTTTAGAATCTGGGGACTCTCTGCTTCATTTTGAGAGGTAGGTTGTGCGCCTTTCATAACGTACAGTAGCGACAGAGCCAGAAATGTGACGAGTGGGTTGACGTGGTGGCGCTATAGCGATGTCCGTATTTGATAATTACTTTAGTTGGTGTTTGAGTTGTGTTTGAGGCATGTAGAAATGGCTGATATGTGCTTGTAGCCCAGGTTCTGCTGTTTAATTTGATGTATAACATCACTATATTCTTTCATGATGAGTGCTTTGTTTCACACTATTTCTTTCTGTAAAACCCGAGAGGCCCCCAATTGGGTTAAGGAGTTAAAGGACATATCCTGGTCAAAAGTAACCCCGAGGTTCTTTACTATGGAACTAGACGCTAAGACGATACCATCTAAAGTAACTATCTGGGCAGATAGTGAGTTTCTGAGGTGTTTAGGGCCAAATACAAGAACCTCAGTTTGTCTGGATTTAAATGAAGGAAGTTCCAGGTCATCCAGACCTTAATGTCCTTCAGACATGCCTGGAGTTTAAGTAACTGATTGATTTCATGAGGGTTCATAGATAAATAGGTCATATGATGAGGATGAAGATGATGAAGATGATGAGGATGACTGGCAGGTGGTTGTTGGTACTCTCTGACCTTTGACCTCTGAGTGCTGATGTCCTCAAGGTGGTCCATATGCTCCGCCCCCTAGTGAGGACTACGGTGTAGAGATGATGGATGGATGGATTGAGAAATGATCATTACTGTTCTTTAATCTGTGTTTACTTTGGTAAATTTAGTATCTCCAACTGCCCCAAACTCATCCACAAAATAAACTCTGTAGTAAAAAAATAAAACCAATAGGATGAAATGTTAATCTGTGTTGGAAGCAGACGTGAGCAGTTGTCTCCGAACTTTACAACTAATCGCTACGACTTGTTCTGTAAGGACCCAGGAGAACAACACTTGAACAGATTAAGAATGAAGTTTGGTGTGAGCTCAAACCCTTTCTGTCTCCTGATTGGTCGATCAGGGTGGAGTCTGGGATCATTGCCGACATTGAGGTCGACAGTTTGCTGCCGTCAGACTGCGACACCTTCTACGAGATTAAAAGTCAGCCAATCAGCATCAGGTAACACCTGTAACATGTCAGCGGGTCAGCTGGTGTCTGTGATGTCACTGATGATGTCATCATGTGTCTGCAGCTCGTCAGCAGCGTCTTCTGCATCCTCGTCTTCTTCTGCTTCGCTGCCGGCGGTCATGTCGTCCAGGTGATAGTTCTTCTTCTGTGATTTCTTTACTCTGGGCCTCCAGAAGGCACAGACAGATCAGAACTGCTGATAATGTTCTCCCATGTTCTCCTCCTGTCTACTCCTGTGTTCTCTTGGGTTCTCCTGCAGGGTTCTGCTGCGCCAGGACCTGATGCGTCAGCAGGCGCTGCAGGAGCAGCAGAAGGAGGCTCAGCTGCAGCAGCTGCTGCGACGCTGCGACTCTTCGTCTCCTGTCGGTGTGTTGGCGTCCTGCAGACCTCCTGCTCAGGTTCCTGTGGAGGTTCTCAAGGTATGACAGCGGAGGAACCTGTGAGAGAACAGCTGACCAGAGAGCATTGAACTCATTGCCCTGAATCAGACTTTTAAACTTTTTCAGGCTGTTATTCTCCAATATTCTGATAACAACATGCTGCACCTCGCAGAGCTTTAATCATCCATCCACTGATTAGAGCTGTAACAACAAGCATCAAATTAATCTACAGTTACTTTGATAATCGATTAGTCGGTTTGAGTAATCTTTAATAGGAACTAAAAATATATTGTATTCCTTTTCCTCTATTACAGTAAATCAGTGTTTCTCAGTGTGTGGCGCCCCCTGTGGAGGCACAGAGGCACGACGGGGGCGAGTGACAGGCAGGAACAGGTCCGTCTACGAGGCAATAATGTGCTGAGCCGTTGTTTTAACGTCGGCCTGTTTTTCGCGGCGCACAACAATAAACAAGCTGCGCTGTCATAGTAACCGTCCCCAGTGATTGGTTCATGCTGCTTCGCCCACAGCGACGAGCTGTCAGTCGTTCACAGGGTGTTTGACCGGGACGAAGGAAAACAGGCGAACAGGAGACGAACAAGATACAACCTCAAGAAAACACAGTAGAAAACGCGGCGAGGCGTATCTCGCTCTGGGCTTCACAGCGCATGTGGTGGGAGGTGAGGAGAGGCCTCTGAGTGCTTTATGTCGGTACGGATCCAAGCACAACGGTACACATGACTCGAGACTGGCAGCATCAAGTCTGCAACTCATTTTGAAAAAGTGTGCAGCGCAGAACAGAGGGCTGAACTCCTGTCAGTCCACTCATCACAGGATGATTCAGCTCTGCTGTGTTTGTTGTTTCCTACAGGTGGTGCTAATGATTAATTCTTATTTGAAAATTTGCTGTCAATCATTTAATCAGTTTGAAATATTTTAACTGACAAAACAGAAAAAGGTGATGTCAGTAAACGTGCCATAGACCAGCTGCAGTACCTGGTTGTTCCACCAGGTGGAGCCTCTCACTGCTTAACCCTGTAGAGACCAGAGGAGGCGTCTACAGACTACAGCTCATGGTGTCAGCAGAGAGCATTGTGGGAGTTTAGCAGCAACGGGACCATGACAGAGACTCTGAGGAGGTTGATGTGTGACATCGCCCAGGTCACGAGCTGGTCACATGACTCCATCCAATGCAGAGACGCTGTGATACAGAATGTTGCCTGAGATGATTTCATGTAATTGATTAATCAACTATTGGTTGTCAAGGGTGCAGATTATTAATTAAGGAAGTGGTTAAAAATGTGCATCCCTACTTCCTACATTTCCCATGATGCAGCTGCAGTGATTGACGTCCTCCCTGTCTGGTCCACAGGTGCAGACTCACCTGGAGAACCCCACCAGGTATCACATCCAGCAGGCTCAGAGGCAGCAAGTCCGCCAGTACCTGTCCACCGCCAAGACAGCCAGTCAGCAGCCAGCTCCACCGCAGAGTCACGCCCTCCAGTTGGGCTCTGCCCCCAAACAGTCAGAGGGTCCCAAACAAGAAGTAAGAAATGTAAACAAACACATATAATAAACAAAAACAAACATATACACAGTTAGCCTGACAGTCTGGAGACATACTTTATTCTTCAGTTAGTCTGAGGGCTGCAGTGAACGTTTCCCAGACCCAGGACGGTTCTGTTCAAAGCCGCAGAGTTCCTGTGAGTCAGTCTGCTGAGTCGGCTGTTCCAGAGGATCTGACTCAGTCCAACGGCTTCCTGCTGTGGTCACGCTCAACATGAACACTCTGGATCCTGTGTGGGACCTGGACCACAATCAGAATCACTAAACTCAACATTTAACACATAAAACATGTTAAAATGTCCTCTCTGTCAGAACATGTGTGTTTGTTTGTTTGTTTGTTTGACTACAAACAGACTGAAACAAAGTGAAACAACATGATCACAGTAATTCAGGACCCAGCAGCCGCCTGCTCAGGTGTTGCTCTGAGGTCACATGACCTGAACAGAAACTCTGCAGGTGATAAGAAGGTATGACATCATCACAGATGACTCAGAGCACGTGTAGGTGAGCAGTCTGGTCAGGCGGCGACGGGGGCGGAGCTTATAGCCGGACATCTTCCTGTTGGCTGCATCGGCACGTTACACAAAATGTAAAGTTGTCAGTCGTAGCTGCCGCCGCCGCCTCACCGTGTTTCTACATCATCGTGGCGTCAGAGCAAATCTGATCAAGTCTGACTCATCTCAAGCCGCTGATCTATGATTACATCATCAGGTGGACGACACAGTCATCGATGACATCATCAGCCTGGAGTCGAGTCTGAACGATGAGTTTCTGACGCTGATGGACTCGGGACTGCAGCTCGCCAACACGGTAACACAACAGACACACAACCATGGTACCACACATCTGGACCAGTCATGCCGTGGCACTGTTTTAAATGTTCTGACAGATGAAGAGCACAGAAACTAACTCCTCATCATCATCGGCGACAGAGCTGCTGTCAGCACATTTTAGGAAAGAAGGAATGAATGAGAGAGTGCTGCACATGGTCAGGCTGCTGGTTCAGAGTCTAAACACAAAGATGGCTGACACATAACCACATCCTCCAACTAGAAAGAAGTGAACCTAAACACAGAATAAAACATGTAGCACACCACAGCAGTGAAAACATCCTGAGACATGTTACTGAAAGGCCAAATGAAAGGTAGAATATGTTCGGATCAGTCAAAAGACAACACGTGAAGAAGACATAATGAAAACACCAGCCCCAACATAGAAATGAGCCATAGTAGCACTGGTCAGGGACAAGGATCCAGAACATCAGTGAGCAGCTAGAACCCAGTGCAGCCCAGTGTGAGCAGGAACCAGGAGGTCCACAAGGAGCCACAGCAGCACTGATCAGGGCTGCAGTGGTCGTCCTCCTACAATGACTCCACGGACAGTCAACTACTGTCACTATGGAGCTGTGGACACCAGACAAAGGCAGCTGCTTCAGACTTGGCACAGGGCTGATCAATGGA
>NW_007578764.1:229453-233260 GCF_000690725.1 Stegastes partitus
GTTCCACCATCAGTAGAAAGATGTTCCACCATCAGCCGTAGAAAGATGTTCTACCATCAGATGTAGAAAGATGTTCCACCATCAGTAGAAAGATGTTCCACCATCAGCCGTAGAAAGATGTTCTACCATCAGATGTAGAAAGATGTTCCACCATCAGTAGAAAGATGTTCCACCATCAGATTTAGAAAAACATTTTTACCTGGTAAAATAACGGTCAAATACAATACAATAAATAAAATGGTTAATTTTTGGAGAATAAAACTTGTAGCTGTAGTTCAGGACCACACCTCAAATACAAAGATGTTCTCATCATGAACTCTCAACATCTTCACTCGTTCAAAGTCGTCACAGCAGTAGAGTTCTGCTCTCCCTTTGTGTCGAGACGTCATCTGGTCAGCTGTCTGAGCTCGCACAAAAGAGTTCAACAACTTCCTGACTCTGTTTCTCTGTTTTGGAGATGTAGACTTTTATCATCAGTAGTAGTAGTACTAGTTCTATTAGTAGTACTAGTAGTAGTAGTAGTGGTAGTCGTAGTAGTAGTAGTAATGGGAGTAGTAGTTGTAGTAGGAGGAGGAGTAGTGGTGGTAGTCATAGTAATAATAGTGGTAGTTCTAGTAGCAGTAGTAGTGGTAGTAGTAATATTAGTTCTAGTAATAGTTCTAGTTCTAGTAGTAGTAGTCGTAGTAGTAGTAGTAGTAGTAGTAGTAGTAATAGTAGTAGTTCTTGTAGTAGTTCTTGTAGTAGTGGTAGTAGTAATAGTAGTTCTAGTAGGAGTAGTAGTAGTAGTGGTAGTAGTAGTAGTAGTAGTAGTAGTAGTAGTAGTAGTAGTAGTGGTGGTAGTAGTAGTGGTAGTAGTAGTAGTAGTAGTAGTAGTAGTAGTAGGTCTCGCTTCAGCGTGTCTGGTCCTGACTCTGGCCACCAGCAGCAGACCCTCCCTGAGGCCCTCAGAGCCCGCCATGGTCCAGATGGCACCAACATGTCAGAGATGTACTTTGGTGCTGGACTATGAAGAGACTTGGACACAAGCAAAGCTGTTTTAAAGTCGGGTTCTCTGAGTGACAGGAAGCCGGTGCAGAGACTTGAGCAATGGGCTAATACGGTGGTACTTCCTGGTTCTAGTCAGGACTGGAGAAGCAGCGTTCTGGATCAACTGCAGCCGTCTTACAGCTGGTTTAGAGACTTTTGATTTTGGCAATGTTTTTTAGATGATAAAAAGCTGCTGACATTATTGACTTCAGGTCTAAGTCCATTATTACCCCTAGATTTCAATTCGTTCAATGCAGCCACAGAGTGAATCTCCAGGCCCATGTTCACCTGCCGTCAGTGACACATAGATCTGAGTGTCATCTGCATAACTGTGCTAGGACACATTATTGCTGCATATCAGCTGACCTAATGGAAGCATGTAAAGATTGAACAAGAGGGGTCCCAGGATCGACCTCTGAGGAACCCCACAGGTCACGGCCATTCGGTCTGAGACACAGTTACCAATCTCAACAAAGTACATCCTGTCCTTGAGATCGGAATTAAACCAGTCTAGAGCAGTGCCAGAGGCAAAAAGTGTAGATGCTTTTGGGCCTTCTTGACTACCTCCAAGGTGTTAGAGCTCCATTGGAGGTCTGCATCAATGTGCACACCCAGGAACTTGAAGCTGGCCACCCTTTTCACATCCTCCCCATTGATGCAGATAGGTTGCAGGTCCGACTTCCTCCTCCTGAAGTCAACATCAGTTCTTTGGTCTTAGAGGTGTTAAGGACCACGTCGTTGGCCTCACACCACCCCACCAGCCTCTGAACGTTGTCCCTGTATGCTGTTTCATCATCGCTGGAGATGAGCCTCACCATGGTGGCGTCATCGGCAAACTTGGTGATGGCATTATCTGAGTGGGTGCTGACACAGTCATATGTGTACAGAGTGTACAGAAGAGGACTCAGTGCGCACCCTTGTGGAGAGTTGGTGTTGAAGCTGAGGGCTGTGGAGTAATGGGGACCCACTCTAACTCTCTGTACATGACTAGAGACGAAGTCTCTGATCCAGCAGCAGGTGGTGGAAGGAAGTCCGATGTCCTGTAGTTTCACTGCGAGTCTGTCCGAGAGTATGGTATTGAAGGCAGAGCTAAAATCGACAAAGGGCAGCCTAGCATAGCGCTGTTCCATGTGGGAGATGGTGGTGTGGAGCTCTAAGACAACAGGGTCTTCTGTCAAACTGTTAGCTCTGCATGCAAACTGAAGTGGATCAAATATAGGTGGGAGGCAGGACATGATGTGACGTCGGACCAGTTTCTCAAAAAACTTCATTATAACAGATGTCAGAGCGACTGGTCGGTAGTCGTTGAGGCTGCTGATGGTGGTCTTTTTGGGCAGCGGGACGATAGTGGCCGACTTCAGGCATGGTGGGATGATGGACTGGGACAGTGGCGTGTTGAAGATCTCAGTGAAGACCAGCCAGTTGGTCTGTGCACCCTCTGAGGACTCTAGCGGTGACTTCGTCTGGTCGGGGGGCTCCTGCACCGTGAGGCTGAGGCTCTCAGTGCTGTGGAGCCTAAAGCCTGATTGGAAAGTATCAAAGGTGTTGTGAGACAGGAGAAAGTCAGTGAGCTGTCGGTTTACAGCTTTTTCTAGGACTTTACCTCAGAATGGCAGGTTTGATACGGGCCAGTAGCTGTTCAGTACTGTGGGATCAGGACTGCTCTTCTTTAGAAGAGGCTTGATGACAGCAGTTTTCAAGGCCTTTGGAAACATTCCAGTCTGAAGTCAGATGTTATCGAAACAAGTGAGTTGTGGGAACAAACGGCTCAGCACAGACTTGAGAAATCTCGTGGGGAACTCATCCACGCAGCATGTACATGAACTCAGACCGGAGAGAGCATCTTCGACTGTCAGTGACAGGTGTGAATGTGTCAGCTCCAGGTGTCTGGCTGGCTGCAGGGTTGCCATTTGTGTTTTGGAAATTACTGCATTTTTATTGCCTTGGACTTTGTCATTAAAGAATATTGCAAACTCATTGCACTTAGATGTAGAGATTAGTTCTAAGGGGAGTGAAGGTGGAGGGTTTGTTAATGTGTTTACTGTAGCTTAAACCCCATCACCTTCCCAGCATGCAAACATGCCCTCTGACATCACTTCTTTCTTTTGTCACTGCGATCGAGTTTCATCAACCTCCAGCTCCCACTTCTGCCGTCTCCTGCCCACATAGACACACAAAAACACACTCAGCTGTATTTTCCGACATGATCGGTTCCAAACGTCCTGTTCAGACATGAACTGTTATTTCACACTGAGACGTTCTGCTGCGGCACAAACACAAACAACAACAACAACAACAACAACAACAACAACACGTTGTTTCAGGCTGACAGACTCTCAGAACGGTGTTACTGCTGCAGATAAATGTAATCATCACAGTGCTGTTGTTGCAGATGTTGAGACCAAAGCGCTGATAAAAGAGAGACAGAAGAAGGACAACCACAACCTGAGTGAGTACAAATTACTTCACCATTTACTGCAGTATTACTTCATCATACCAAAGTGCTCTAAAACTGCAGGATGAAGATGCTTCGTTCCTCCAAGACTCCATCATCCTGGTTTGATTCTAAACGGTTTCAGTGTCTCTAGCTTTAAATGAGCTGCTGGCCCCGCCCCCTGCTTTTGACTCCGCCCCCTGCTTTTGACTCCGCCCGTGCCGCTGGCCCCGCCCACTTCCGGTTAAAGACTGACTGACAGATGAGTGAGTGACAGCAGGACTTTGTATCCTCTGACTTCCTCTCTGAGGATCATCTCACAGTAAATCTGAGGGAACTCTCAGCTC